>NC_142930.1:133855417-133872917 GCF_046866305.1 Octopus bimaculoides
TGTAAACACGTGTTGCTGCCAATGTTTACATCTGTAAGAGTTTTCGATGAACGTGTTTACCAGTTTATTCTTTGAAAATAATATGAAGAATAGTTCAGTATTACATAAAGAACAGAATCTTCCACCCTTTTCATATGTCCTAGAAATAGAAAGAATAAGCCAGTCTAGTTTAAATTTTATGTTATTGTCTTTAAGTTCCCAAATTAATTTACTAAGGCTCGTGGTATTTCGTTTGTTTCTATCTCTAAAGGAAGAATAATGATTAGAGATTCTTGAGGATATTGGTGAAGAGGAAGATCCAATATAAAAAGAAACATTTGTAGGAGTACTGACTTGGCATTGATATATAGTGTTTTTGAGTTTGGCATTATCACTTAAAAAACTAATTATTTTGCTATTAACTTCAGAAATAATGATTTTGTTGTTGTGACTATTATTATTATATATCATGTTATAATTATTGTTCCTTGGTTTATTATTAGTGTTATTATTGCTATTATGGTAAAGGTTAATAATGTCAGACTTAATGTTATTACTGTTGGTACTCTCTTGTGGATGTAAAAGCCTCATATTGTGTGCGGATATTATTTGTGAGATGTTTTTCGTGTTAGAGAAACCGAATCTAACCCTGTGCGTATTTATTACTGGGAAGTAATGAGAATGTTTTGGAAAATTCTTATTAACAGCATTTTGGAACTGGGAAACCAAGTTTGATTTTACATTTTTACTAAAAGGTATTATCATCCAGACATTTTTATTGGATTCTGGTTTAGAATATTTGCTATTATTATTTCTAAATAGTTTCAGTTTATTATTATTATTATTGAAAAAGGGTTTAAACTGACGGTTACTTCCCCTATAGCGTGAAGAAATGTTTGGCTGGTTACTATCGTCAAAAATTTTATGATGAGAATGATAATTGTATTTATTGTTGCTGTTAATATTAAAATCTATATTATTATTATTATTATTATTATTATTATTATTATTATTATTATTATTATTATTATTATTATTATTATTATTATTATTATTATTAATATTATTATTATTATTATTATTATTACGGGAATCGGTTTCATAAGTAGAATAAATATAGCTAGAAAAGACAAAAGACGAAGAGAGATGGTGTAGAAAACAAACAGATGTGAAAAAGTCTTCAACATTTCGAGCCTACGCTCTTCCACAGAAAGAAACAAGGAGAGAAAAAATGGAGAAAAAAGGAGAGAAAAATATATGTATGTATGTATATATATATATATATATATATATATATATATATGTATGCAGTATATATATATGTACGTATGTGTGTGTATGCGTGTGTGAGAGAGAGGGAGAGAGAGAGAGGGAGAGAGAAAGAGGGAGAGAGAGAGAGAGAGGGAGTGAATGAAAAAGATGTGTGTGTTTAATATTCGAAGAATTCAGTAATTCATATTTCGTGAGTTCAAGGTTCACACCACAGATCATCCGACAGTATTTAAAAAATCATAAGAAATGCGTTCTTTTGATTATATAAGAAAACCAAAGTTGTAGTTTTGTATCGATGTAAGAAATGCAAATTGCTAGCTTTTATTTGTGCTTGCTTTAGTATCCTTCATGCAATATGTATGTGGGTCTCAGGTTTTCGTCAACGTTAAAATCTTTTAAATGATTTTCTTTTTACCTTTATGGTCACTTTTTTCTTCGCTTGAAATTCTATTTTATATGAAAAATTTCACATGCTTTCCAAGGTAAGTTGGTTTATTTGTTGACTCAGATGATTGTTACAGATGGACTCACATCTTATCTTTACCAGCTCAACGATGAAGTGGGCTTGGAAAGTGTTCCTTGTTTAGTCAGGCAAATTAGATTAGAGTGTCATGTGCCTTGCTAAAGAAAACAACACAATGGGCTCAGTACGTTAAACTCTGAGCCATTTTGCTCCCGCGCATGTATAGAATTCTTCAGCTAAATCTTTTATCACCTTCTGTATGAAAATTTGACTTCCAACAGTGATTAAATCCATCTTTCATCTATTCTGATGGTTTGCCTTTTGTACCACATTTAAGATTTCATTATTTGCAAAGAGGTAAAATGGTAGACCACTAACCAAATGTCCTAGAGTACTTAGTTTTCTCCATTCACAATAAAAAACTGAAAATGCGAACTGGATTCATATGTTTCCTGAGTTTTCATTGATCTAATTGCTCACTGTTCTAATATTTTCATTTTTGTCCGCACATAAATTTAAATACATTTTCTTTATTTTCTTTATTTTACAGATACAAATAGCTACTTATACATTTATTCAAGAACAAATAGTGAAAACAATAAATTTCAGTTCTTCTCCCCGCATGCATCTGTGACCAAAGGTACAAGTGTTAGCTTCAGATACAAAATGACAAAAAAAGTGAAAGAGTTTGCACTATTTGCGCGTTATTCTTCATCGAATGAAACCAGTTTAACCAAACCAACCAAATCAATCACGTCAAATTCAGCAGAGAAACTTTGGTTTTCAAATGGCAATGAACTTACAGAATTCACAACTGCTTGTGTAGATTTGCCATCCTCAAATAATTTATCACTGTTGTTTGAGGTGACAGTAAAGGCAAATTCATACTATGACTCACTAGTTTACCTGGATAACATCACCGTCAGTAATGAAACCTGTAAATGTAAGATTCAAGTTATATTTACTCCAAATTTATATAATATTTTTATTTGTAAGATATTTATCATATTTACATTTGTAGGGAAGTTTTTCTCGCTTCAGTTATTTCAATCTTAAGAGGTTAACTTCTAATATAGATGCCACTTATTTTACGTAAGTGGCATCTATATTAGGCACTAACCTCTTAAGATTGAAAAATAATGTTTTCTGCAGTTAGTCAAGCAAATTGAAACAAAATGGTACCCTGGTTGAGATAAGGCTACATTTTATATCCAAATAATGATGTAAAAATTGCCAGATATTATTTTCGTATATTTCAATTATTCCACAGATATTTCTAATGTTATGAATAGATTTACGATATACGCTTTCAGTTACTTTTTTTGTATTTGCACTACATTAGTAAGAAGAAAATTGATGGAATATTGTAGTAACATTACAGTGTTATATTCTATTAATTTCTTCTATCTCTACCTATTTTCAATCAACAAAATGTAATTTGACCAGTGTAAGCTGTGTTATCGTTAGTAAGTATCTAACTTTGATTGTAATCTATTAATGTCGTCTTCATGACATTAATTAGCAAATGAGCAAAGAAGTTTGCTTATATACTCAAACCGATCAATGGAATTAACATTCTTGTTTTTGCGTTTAACCACAATATTGCAATATCTGCGTTTACTCTATCGCTATAACTACTTACTTGACATCAATATTTGTCTACGTTACAGTGCTATTACTGCTTATAGATGCAAGTTTTTCCGGCTTTGTTTTATCTATATGGACAAAATCATTTGAAATTAAAATGCCTTTACGAAGGGAACAAGCTATAATATGTGAATTATTAGGTTCATAAATCCTAGGTCATTTATCACTACTCAATAATACAACATGGATGTTCGACATTTGTAATGGCAACTTATCTAAACAATGTTCTTTAGAACACTAAGTTATAAAGTAGAGATACAGATTTAATGTTGAGAAATTTTTTTACAATAATTTCACAAGTCTTCCTTAGAAAGATTAGTATATGGACATAACATCAGTTAGTGAAAATGGGAATTCCTGCTGTCTGATCAATGTAGCTACCTGCTCATTGAATTTTACTTTAAGTTGTTGAACATTCTTCAGACAGTTGGGATTTGCCACTGTCGTCAGACAGACAGTCTCAATATGATACGTTCTGAGGAAACTGGACACTCAGATTACGAGTGCAGTCTATTACACACGTTTCCATTTACTAATTTCACTTACATAAATTAAAGCAATTCAAAACTTTGAAGAGACTTGCTCCAAATGCTAATAAAGTGGGATTGACTCCAGAACGTTGTGCTTGAGAAATAAAACTTTGAACCATTCAGCCATGTATTCATATACCCATATAAAAGAGCCAGTTATGTCCAATCAAAGAGTCCATCAGTTGAGTCCTAACGTCAGATCGTTTAACTCTCAAACAAGTAAAATTCACATACTAATACGAGTATCAAGCATTATCCCACGTAATCTTTCATATAAGTTACCAAAATCTTACTAATATTTGATATGATGAAAAGTTACTGAAGAAATAAAATAAGAACTCTATATATTAGGAAATATTTTTTACTAACGAATCTGTATTATTTTAAGCAAAGACAGGGAATGAAAATTTCTAAATGGAATAAGAAATATATAAAATCTTACAAATACTAAATTTCGAAATCAATGTTTTGATAATTTCTTTCAACAGTGGGTATTACGCATCATTTCTGTGAATTTAAAGAACCACATCTTTGTGATTATAACGTGGATTGTCCAGAGAATACTGAATATACATGGCAGCAAGAATCCTACAGGAGTACGTCTTATATGACTCATTTCTTACCCAGACCAGATAACAGCAAATATTATTATTCAGGTAAATTAGTTACAATCATAATTTTATATTCCATAAACTATTATCTAACTAGTGTTTAGGTGAATATTAAGTGTTCCATTGTCTACAACGCTGATGAACTTGTAAAGAACATTGTATGTTGCACATTTCCTCTCTAATGTCACCTCTCTTCTCTGAGAAACAGCCTGGGATAACTAGAATTTAAGCCTACTGAATTTCGGATGTGAACCTGAGTGAGGTTGGTAATAGAAATATTTGGGATTGATTAAATATACCTTCTATAAAAAGTGGACTTGTATCTATAGGAGATATTATAATCGTAAATTGTGTAGCTTAAGAAACCTGTTTTATGATATTTATGTAATATAATTGTAAACTTACCAGATTTGTTTTCCTGTGATTTGTTTCAAACTCACCAGTACAAGAAATTGCGCTTAATAAAGCGTTACAGGTTGATGATCGGTGATGGCTAGTTACATATTTCACGGGAGTCATTATACGCTACATCTTTTTAACTGACAGTGATCAATATATATTCGGATGGAAAATGTGGCGGGGCGGGGAAAATCACTAATTTTTAATGTATAATAATAATTTCCAGTAGTGTGCATAGAAACGGACTACGAATTCAAAATGGTTTTCTTTACTTTTGAGTTAGAGTTAGATTAGAAAAATACATTTTACACCAATGGTTATTAACATTATCCATTATTCTACAGTTCAGTTTTTATATACTTGACAGTGATCTAATTTGTAAGAATATTAATAGATTAAAAATGAATATTCTTACTTTAAAATCAAACGCTTGAAAACCAAAAGAATTAAAACGTAATATAAAATGGAAGTATTGTAAAATATTTCAAATCAAAGCACTGTATTAGCTACAGTCAAATGACTGAAGCAAGTAAAAAATGAAAAATAAATGTAAAAGTTGAGCTGTCTCTAAATGAAACAATGAAGCGTTGAAAGATTAAAATCACATAAATACAAATTCTTAAATCAATACAAATATTCTTGTTACTTGACTATCAGAAACTTGTTAAAAACAAGGAAAGCACAATTCAGTCGGATGATTTGTGTATGGACATGTAAGATATTTATATTAGTGAATTACTGGTATCTCTTTTTGTTCATATAAGCGAGAGAAAACTTAACAGATTGTGAGTTTGCTAAATATATTTTTGTTTTTGTCACCCTAAGTGCGTATGTGAGAGTGAAACAGAATGTGAATTGTTAGAGAATATTCTCTAAACAACCTTGCTGAGTGAACAGAGTGTAAGGCTGTATTAAGACGATCTGATAAGATGTTCGAATCGAAGCCTTTTCATAAGAAAATGGTAACTCTCTAAAAAGTTTTATCTGCATTTTGTTGCGCATAAAAGAAGTAGGTTATTACAGCTTCCCGACAACTTATCACAGACATCACATTATATCATTGTCTATAATAAATATCAAATATCTAGTTTACCTTTCTGTGTAAGCTGTTTAGTGCTCACTGTTTATCTATTATTAAACATGGTAAATTTTGGTAAAAATAAGCAACACCTTACTGTAGACAGAGATAGCATAGATTCGATTCTGAGCAAAATCTGCTATCTTTTCTAGAGATCAAGTAAAATGTTTATCAAACCGCATAATAAAAATGTAAATTTTATAGATTAAGTATCAACTCTCTGACGTTTAGTTATTGAATTGCTTATATATGGAAAAAAACACTTATTAGAAACAATATCAGGGTGAACTACACAGGTTATTTGCTGAATATTTCCCTGATATGAGTTCACGGGGGAATAACTATTTTGCCATAAATATGTATGCATAGCCAATAGGATTTGTGAACCAAACCAAAAGTCTTTTTCGGATTTCAGGTGGAAAGTTCTGAAACCTTCTGTGTGTGTGTGTGTGTGTGTGTGTGTGTGTGTAAATAGTATGATAAAATTTATTTAACCATTGGGAATTCTATTATCACAACAATTGTTTCGCAACTTAAAACATTGAAAGATAATTTATTTTATTATGTTTTATGATAAGTAATATTACTTACATGTCTGAATTAAAAGTAAAATACCTTCCAAATCAATACAGATATTAAGCAAATACACCGAGTTAGAGAAAATCTCTAAGTATATGCAAATACATTATATGCGAATTTTGACATTTTGCTAAATTCAAGAATTGTATAGTAATAGTAGTAGTAGTTGTTGTTGTTGCCGTTGCTGCTGCTGATATAACCGTGATGTTCCTTGTAACAACATTTATAGTAGCCTATACTGATCATCATATTTAGAATAGGTGGAAGAAGAAATGATGTTGTAATTCCCTTCCTGTATCATCTCCTTTGGTAATAAAAGAACATATCATAGATGTTCTTGTTTTCTGTCTTCGATTTATAGAATCTTTTTGTTCTTTCAGTATATTATATGTACACAGACTCTTCAAAGGGCCAACCTGGACACACGTCAAAATTTGTATTTCCAAATATTCGAGCTCCTGCAGGCAAAAGTCTCTACTTTACATATTATATCACAAAAAACAATGGAAAACTTCAGGTATAGTCAAAATTTTTCTCTTCTAATTATAAACATATCCACGCTATCAGCATATATATATATATATATATATATATATATATATATATATATATATATATATATATATATATATATATATATATATATATATATATATATATATATACTGATATGGATGAGAGATGGAAGGTCACAACCATCCAGAAAAGCAGTAGCACTTGTGCTTTCACCGGCGTTGTTATAAAAGTTCAAGTCAATCAAATCTTGTTATGGTGACTTTCAGAATTTTGGGGATGTTGTTTCAAAGCATTGAAGTAGTTGCATTCATGAAGCTATCCTGATTTAGTCTATCATAGTTGTACTCAAATTAAATTTGTAAGCTTAAATATAAGTAAAACAGAATTCGGTCTGATTCACAATGTTGCCAATAGATCCACAATAGAATTTGCATTCGGCATTTCAAACTAATTCATCAATTTTGTCGTGCTGCAGTAATGCATACTATTGTGGTATAATTATCGAAAAAGAAATAAAGCTGTTGTGTGGAAGTAGAACACCCCTATTTGGTTGGCTCCTAATGGACTGTGCCACAATGTAAATGGAGATGTGCAGAGAGTTTGGTGAGCTGTGTAAATCCGCGCGTTGTTGTATTTGAGTTTGCTCCATTTTCAGCGGTTGGTGTTGCAAACTCTATCGAAAAATTTCAGTACAAACCGGATGAAGGAACTACCTTTACCGCGTATTACAGACGATACGAGGACTTATTCTGAGAGGAATGCAAGGGATGGTCTAGTGAAAGGATAGTAAGGCTCCTTTTGAAAAAACTTGCCCCTCTGGAACATGAAAGTTTTTGTAACTT
Source organism: Octopus bimaculoides (assembly GCF_046866305.1). Lineage (NCBI taxonomy): Eukaryota > Metazoa > Mollusca > Cephalopoda > Octopoda > Octopodidae > Octopus > Octopus bimaculoides. The sequence continues at coordinate 133,863,334 of NC_142930.1, forward strand.
CATTTTGCCCAGAAAGCCCACGGAATTGTGTTTTGATGAAACGATAAATATTTTAACTAATATTGTTAGAGAAAAAAGTTCGCTGTTTAACATTCGGCTGGAATGTTTAAATTTAAAGAAGAATGAATCCGACGACTTTGTAACATATCCCAGTATTGTTAATAAGGCTTGTGACAAGTTTAAGCTTAGAGATTAACGCCAAATATATTGAGGTGTCTAATATTCGTTAAAGGGCTTGTGGCAACGGAAGACGCGGAAATTAGAAAAAAGAATATTATCAAGGTTGAATCAAGATATTGAACTAACCTTGCAGAAAGTGATTGAGGAATGCCAACAAATAATATACTTTCGAGAAGACACAAGAAAAATAGAAGACAATAATAATAATAATAAGGAATCTTCTCCGAGCTATTGCTCTACTTTTTGAGGGGAAATTACAGCAATGACACTTAGGAAAGTTAAGATGGGTTACCGATGTGGGAAGAAAGACCCATCATTGAAACAACTTCTGTTTATGGATGACATAAAATTGTCTAGGCAATCTGAAAAACCAATAGATTCCATGACCAAAACAGTCCAGAAGTGTGGTAGGGACATTGGTATAAAATTTGGGATTACCAAATGCTCAGTACTTAATATGAAATGAAGGAAGAAAGCAGCCTGCAGAGGATTGCGGTTGCCATCAGGAGATACCATGACATTCTAGCTGGATGACATTCTACACAGAGAAAAGAAAGTCAATGTCAGCGAGGCGTATCAAAAAGGGGTGAAGATGGTGTTGAAATCCAACCTGAATGCCAAAAATTTTATTACTGCAACAATGAATACCTGAGCAGTTGCGGAGGTCAGATATAGTGCATCCATCATCAAATGGACAAAGGAGGAAATATCAACAATGGATAGAAGGACGAAGAAGTTGATTACACTGCATAGGGCGCTGCACCCTAAGGCAAACTTAAACAGACTGTATATGAAAAGAAAGACTGGTGACCGAAGACTAATTAGTATAGACAGTTGTATAAGGAGTGAAAGGAGAACGCTTGCCGAGTATTTCATAAATAGTGATGAAGACCTGCTGCAATATGCCGCGAAATATATGGGTGTAAATGCAGATTAAATGATGGGCGAGGAAGAGTTTAACCAAAGAGCTGAGGAGAAGAGAAAAGATCATCTTGAAATGAAAACACATGGACAGTTTGAAAGAAATGCACAAGACGTTAAGGATAATACAGTATCGTAGGTATGGCTTCAGCGAGGTGATTTGAAGTGTACCACTGAAAGCCTGATCATTGCTGCATACGACCAGATTCTCGTTACCAATTCAGTGAAGTATAACACTGTAGGAAGAGTGTGGCAAATGTGACCCACTTGCTAAGTGGATGTGAGAAACTTGCACAAAAAGAATACAAGCGCCGCCACGATAAAGTGTGTGTGTATCTTCATTGGCTCTTATACCGTAAATACCAATATGAAGTAACAGAGAACTGGTATGAGCATGTTCCAAGTAACTTGATGCAGGAGGATGGAAAAGTAACGATACTTTGGGACTATGATTTTTAGACAGATCATGTAATCGAACAGCTTCGACCGGATATTGTCATATTGACTAAGAGAGACAAATACTGTCAGATCATTGATGCAGCCATGCCAAATGACATGAATGTTGTGAGTAAAGAGGTTGAAAAAATCATCATGTACACTGAATTGAAAGTGGAAATGGCAAGACTGTATGGGATGCGAGAGGGTAATGTAAAAGCGATGCTAGTGTCGATCGGAGTGCTGGGCTCAATCCTGTTGAAACTTCAAAACTTCTTAAGGCAACTGGAAATCCCATGCAAGATTGATGTCTTGCAGAAAGAAGCCTTATTTTGCACAGTACACATCTTAAGGAAAGTATTATCTGTCTGAGATCCTTCATGTGACTTAACAGATGACTCCGGTGCATTTTTACCTACACTGTTTTACGAAGGAATAATAATAATAATAATAATAATAATAATAATAATAATAATAATAATAATAAAAATTATAAGATGACCTAAAATTATAAGATGACCTAAAATTATATGCAAAAAACGACAAAGAGCTAGAAACACTACTACAGACAGTACACGGCTTTACCAAGGAAATAGAAATGAAATTCGGATTAGAAAAATGTGCCAAAGCAACCCTGAAAAGAGGAAAATTAGTTAAAAGTAGCAATATAACACTAGATAAAGCCAATGAAATAAGAGAACTAGACGAAAGCCAACCATATAAGTATTTAGGAGTCAATGAACTAGATAGGATACAACATACACAAATGAAAGAAAAAATAAAGAAAGAGTACTATAGACGAGTTAGATCAATACTAAAAACAGAGCTCAATGCTAAAAACAAGATAATGGGTATCAACACTTTAGCTGTCCCAGTTATAAGCTACAGCTACAACATCCTTAACTGGACACTAAACGAACTATGTAAAATAGACAGGAAAACAAGAAAAATAATGACAGGATATAGGATGCACCACCCAAAATCTGACATAGAAAGGCTATATATACAACGCACAGAAGGTGGCAGGGGTCTTATACAGCTAGAAAACTATTATAAAATAACCACCATAGGACTGCAAAAATACCTACTCCAGAAGCAAGGGAAACTAATACAAATAGCCACAAAACACGAGCAAAACAAAAAACTGTTTTCAGTATTTAAGGAAGCTGACAAATACAAACAAGAAATCAATCTACCTAACAAATACGAAGAAGAAGAAGAAGAAACAACAAAAGCTATAAAACAAATGAAATCTAAACTAAAACTAGAACAGCAACGGACCATGATAAAACGATGGCAAGAAAAGCCCCTACATGGTAAATACTGGGCTAAACTAAATGCGAAAGAAATAGACAGAGAAAAATCCCAGCAATGGCTGAGAAGCTCAGGACTCAAAGCAGAGACTGAAGGATTTTTAATTGCTGCACAAGACCAAAGCCTCCCCACCAGAAATTACCAAAAACACATAATGAAAAGAAATATAATAAGTAACTGTAGAATATGTGGAGATCGACAAGAAACAATAAATCATATTATCTCTGGCTGCCCAGTCCTGGCTAAGAAGGAATATATTCACAGACACGACAGAGCTGGGACCTATATACACTGGAAGCTATGCCAACATTATGGAATAGCAACAGAAAAAAGATGGTATAAACACACGCCAGAAAAGGTCACAGAAAACGAGAAAGCAACCATACTCTGGGATATGCCAATACACACAGATAGAGAAATTAAGGCAAATAGACCAGATATAGTTGTCAAAGATCATGAAGGAAAAAAATGCCTTCTAATTGATGTTTCAATACCAGCAGATGACAACGTTTCTCTAAAAGAAATGGAAAAACTTTCAAAATACAAAGACCTGGAAATAGAGATAACTCGAATGTGGAATCTAAAAACAGAAACAATTCCTATCATAGTAGGTGCCTTAGGTATAATAAAAAAATATTCAGACAAATACATAACAAAAACACCAGGACTTACAAATATATATAACATACAGAAAATTGCACTACTGGGTACTGCACACATTCTACGCAAAACACTTTCAATACAGTAAACATAAGAGCACCACAGCAAACCACAGCACATACCCAAGGCGCACAGAGCTGCGCTCGGTAGTGAAGTGAAAGCACGTTATAAAAATAAAACTACTGAATAATAATAATAATAATGATGATGATGTACAAACGTGTAAAGAAGGTATTGAAATAAAAAATGTCAGATAAATCCAAAACCGTGCTATGGTTGCGGAGACCTGCATTTTATGATAGATTGCCCCTTTAAAGATAAAAGATGTTTTAAGTGCGGTAAAATTGGGCATAGATTGTGAAAATGCTGGTTGAAGAAAAAATGTAAAAAATGAGAAATCTAAGAAAGTCTACTCAACAAAAATAAATTATACCATAAAAGCCAAAAATTTGTGTCGGTAAAAATGAATGATTTTCAGACGAAAATGCTATTAGATACCGGTTCAGACGCATCGATAATTAATACAGCAACATGGATTAAGATAAGAAGGCCGGTATACAACAAAACTACAAAGATAGCTCATGGTGTGTCAGGGGAACGAATTCAATTCTTGGGCGAAATTCCGCCAGAAATAAAACTTAAAGAAATAATGCGGTAAAGTAAAATAATGGTATCTAAAAATACAATGAATCTGTTCGGTAAAGATTTAAGGGCAGAATTCTACCATTGAATACATTATATAATAAGGTGAATGTGTCACAGTCCATGTCAGATAATGAGCGGACTTCTCAACAGGTCTTAATGATTGTTTAAAAAATTACAACTATCCGCTTCCAGGGCCAGAAGAAATATTTGCTAAGTGCAATGGTGGGAAATTTTTTTCCAAGCTGGGTTTGTCAGAGGTCTACCTCCAATTACTGGTTGATGAGGAATGTGCTAAAGTATTAACAATTAATACTCATAAAGGTCTGTACCGTTTCAAAAGACTGCCATTTGGGGTTAAGGTCGCACCAGCAATATTTCAGTAAGTGGTGGACACCATACTAACAGACTGTGAGTTTGCGGTCCCATACTTGCATGACATATTGATCAAAAGTGAATCGAGGGACCAGCATATTGATCAAAAGTGAATCGAGGGACCAGCATACTGAACACATAAAAAATGTTTGTTAAAAAAATAAGTGACTATGGATTTAAAGTAAGCGAAAATAAATGCGATTTTTTTAAAACAGAAATAAAGTACTTGGGACAGGTGATCAATGAAAACAGACGAAAACCGGACCCTTCTAGGGTCGACGTGATAGAAAATATGCCTGCTCTCACTAACAAAACAACATCACAAACATTTTTAGGTCTGGTATGTTAATACCAGCTGTACATGCCTAAAATATATGAGCTAAGAACTCCGTTGAATAATTAAAAGAAGACACGAAATGGGACTGGACAAACGAATGTCAGAAAGCATTCGAGAAATTAATAAAGAGGTTAACATAATTGTGGCAACGGATGCCAACGAATATGGTATAAGAGCTGTGATATTGCACAAATTTAATGATGGTAAAATCAAAGCTATCGTACATGCATCAAGGATTCCCCTGGGAGCAGAAAAGAACTACAGCCAGATCGAAGAGGATGATTTGTCATTAATTTTCGCAGTAACAACATTCCATAAATTCCTACACGGTAGGAAGTTTACACTGCAGACTGATCACCGACCGTTACTGTCTATTTTTGGTTCGGAAAAGGGTACCTCCACGCATTCAGCAAAACGTTTACAGCGCTGAGGGACTACTCTGTTGAACTATGATTTTCAGATGGAGTTTTTGCCATCAAAGAAAATGGGACACGCAGACGGGTTGTCTAGGTTAATTCCAAAATATAAATAACCTTTTGAAGACACGGCGACTGCATCGTTAAAACTAGAAATGGAATTGAAGAACATTTTGTGCAGTATAGTACGTGATTTTCCGGTAATGCTAGAAGAAATTAAATTAAAATCGGAAAAAAATATGTTCAGAAAAAATTTTTAAAATACCGTTGGAAAGTAATGCGAAAAATAATATAAACGAGCGAAACGCAGGTTCAGAGTGCTATTCAGTATGTGATGATGTATTATTATAAGCACAAAGGGAGGTAATACCTGAAGTACTGCAAAACGGAATATTGAAAGACTTCCATGTAGGACATCCAGGGATTGCCTGGATGAAAAGCCTCATGATAAGTTACGTGTATTGGTTGAATATGGAGAAACACATTGAGAGACTGGTAAACAATGTAAGGGATGCACTATGGCAGCAAAGGTGCCCCCAGTGCAGATACAGCCATGGCCAAAAACAGATTCAGCATGGTCTAGACTGCATGTGGATTTTGCAGGACCAATAAATGGCTCTTATTATATCATTGTGGTGGATAGCTATTCGAAATGGCTTGAAGTGTGTAAATATTCAAGGCCAACCACAAATGTGACTATTGACTTCTTGGAAGAATTGTTCCTTCGTTACGGATTGCATGATACGATCGTGTCAGATAATGGCACACAATTCACGGCAAAGGAGTTCAAACAATTATGTAAGTCAGTCCACATGAAGCATGTGTTAACTCCACCGTACCATCCGAGGTCAAATGGGTTAGCGGAAAGATTCGTCGACACATTCAAGAGAGCCTTAAGAAAGATCAGACGGGAACCTTTTGATGTTGGAAATAGACAAAGTTCTTACAGGTGTACAGAATAACACCGAATCTAAATACAGAGTCGGGTAGATCACCTGCAGATTTGATGTTCTCCAGAAAGATTCGTTTTGTGGTTGACAAACGTAGCCAAGTAAGAAACGGAAAATACAAAATTCGGGAAGTAAAACGAAGTTTTTTTAACACAGGTGACAAAGTGTATTTTACAATGTATAAAAACGGAAAACAGGACTGGGAAGAAGGTTATGTAACTGGACCTCAGGGTAATGAGATGTACACGGTAAAAGGACCAAAATATGAACATAAAAGGCACGTTAACCAAATAAAGAAAAGTTATACCAAAAATCAAGAAAGGCGAGATGAGCCAATGGATATATGGTATGACATATTCGAGGTCCCAGAACCACAAGTGAAAGCAGAACCGACATGCAGGCCGAACAGGAAAAGAAAACATGCAGAAATGATGGAAATTAACGCCAAGAGAAATAGATATGCCAGTTTCTCATCAATGAAGTAAAATTATGATAAAAATAATAGAATAAATAAATGAAAAAAAGACAAAGCCAAGCTCAAAAGGGTGAGGTATTGTGTTGAAGTAAAACACCCCTATTTGGTTGGCTCCGAATGGACTGTGCCACAATATAAATAGACATGCGCAGAGAGTGTGGGCAGAGAGTCGCCTCGCAATTTTTGGGTGTTGGTGTTGATTTCATTAAAAAGTGAGTTAACTTGTTACACACTGTTATTATATATTGTTGTAGGTCTCCCCGTGCGGGTGAATCAAGATTCGTTAAATTGTTAAATTGCTGAATTCTGTCGCTGTTTTGCCTGTATTGGAGAGTGTTTCTTCCCCTGTTATGGGCGAAGGGATGAATGGAGGTGAAATGGAGCGTGTCGCAAGTTAAGCATCCGCAACTACACAAAGTATTACGACCAACACCCTTGAAGTTCGCGAGATAAAAATAGACACAAAGGAATGGAGAAAAGGAAACAAATTGTTACAAAAAGAAGGGTCCAGTTTAAAGATGACCCCACCAGAAGAAGTGACGAAGAATGTAGCAAGGAAAAAGGTTGTGTACAGGACGTTATCAACCGCTAGCAAAGAAATAGAGATTGCCCCAATAGAGGCAATTGAGGAATGTTTACGCAACATGAAAGGACTAACCATATTCTATATATGTGGAAGAAAATACGGCACAGTGGAGGTTAGGTTCTCCAGCGAGGCGGATGCTATTAACCACTCCACTGAGCTGATAAGGATACAAGAGTAGGTGCTGCTGCCGATGTAGAGTGGCAAACGTGTTGCCAGTGTGAGACTCGGCAGAGTGCCCCCGATATCGAAGAGGCATGGCTGGTGGCAGCAGTTATGCACGTAATGGAGGAAGATGCAAGGATTCTGAAGATAACCAGAATGAACAAAGTTAATTGCTGGGGCTATGGCCTAAAGATGGCGATTCAAGTTGGGTTAAAATACCTACACGGAATTGTAGAAGAGATTCTTCTACCAGAAAACATTACGTTAAGAGTGTTGGTGGAGGAAAGACCTCCAACATGTTTTCTATGTAAATAAAGAGGGCACATGAAAGCTAGGTGCCCTCAACAAGAAAGTAAAGTAGAGGACAACATGAAGGACAACCCGCCGAAGAGGAAGGGATGGAAAAAAGGAAAATAAAGAGGAGCCATTTATTGCCGTAAATAGGCGAAAGAGGAAAGAGCGAGTGAGCTATCCGCCAGAGAGCCAAAAAGGAATGAAGGAAATAGAGGAGAAAATAGAGGAGGTACCGAGGTACTGGTTAGATGTACCGGCAGAGGTATCGCAACATAGAGTGGAAGACAATCGTGGATGATTATTCTGATGTACAGACGGAGGAACCAAAGGAAACGACTAGCCCGGACTGCCCAAGTTCGGAGTATAATCAAGTAAATGGGAATAAGAAAAAGTGGCATGTAGTCACATATGTGAAAAGCACCGCTATAGAGTGGAAAATAACGAAATTTAAAGGTGCCATAAGGATTAAATTGCCAACAGAAAGTTACCCGGAACACATCGAAGGTGTGGTGATTGACAAGGAAAGGCATAGAAGATTGAAAGAACTATTTGGAGATGAGGTGAACCCTTTGGGGGAAGAGACTGAATTTGAGGAACTACCAAAAGTAGTTAAATATGAAGAATTAATACCCTTAATGAACAGTAATAGAAGAGTCCTTTAAAAGGGAAAAAGAGGAAATAGACTTTTTAAAAAATGGAAAAAAAAGATGCAAAAAGAAATGCAGCCATTTCATCATCATCGATTTCATTATAATATTTTATACATTTTCTTCATTTTTCATTCGTTTTATGTTTCTTGTCCCCACTGTGGTGTTGTGCCTGTCCTTGTGCTGTCCCCTCTGTGTGAATGGCTGCAGTGCCAAAATAAAGAAAGAGAGAGTCGGTGAGCTGTGTAAAGCCGAGAGTTGCGTATTGTCGAGTGTAATTACAAGTATTGTGTATCTTGAGTAGAACGATTTGCGAGGACGTTATTTATTATCCCGTTGTATTGTACGTCGAACGGGTGACACAACAAAAGCCCTTTGATAAAAAAAAAAAACGTCTTTATCACATATTTATTGAAGTTTAATTGTAAACCAATGTATTGAGGAAATGATTTGACAGAATATGATTTGACAGAATATACAGCAATTATAAATCATTAATTCTATTTTTAAAAAAGGCATTTTTCACTTTGTTCTAAAACAATTTTGAAAAATGTTATGTGTTAGAAGCTAATTGTCAAATCTACACTATTATATGACTTGTCCTACAAATAGAAAGAAAGAAATATATAAATAAATTATAAAAGACAATTTCCATGTTGTGTAATACTAAGAATATAAATGCAAATTAATAGGATTCGTTATTTGCGATGGAAGCAGTATTGGTTCAAAATAGCATTGTGTATATCTAACTTAACTTGGATATACCATCGAAAATGATAAACCTGCAGTATTTGTGCTGAGAAAGTTTCTCATATAGACGTATACTGCTAAAAAGCTCAAAAAGCTGTCTTCCTAACAAAGCAGAAATGCCCCTTAATAAACGAGGGAATTAAAAAAGCAAAGAAGCTGAGCATCGCACAACTAAGGACACCAAAGGAAAAACATTAATGAACACACGATTCCATATATTAATGCGCGCAATGCTGGGGTATCCACACCACAAAATCAAAACTGCCTATATTTCTACAAAGCCCCAAGATGAAAGATCTGATTGATAAAAACCCCTTACAAAACAGTAGACGCCAACCAAAGGTCTCAAAAAACACCTCACAACAGAAAAATTCACATCGGAGAATGAATCAGAATTCTCCGTAAAGAATGTGGAGATAGCAGATGTGGAACATGCAACA
>NC_142930.1:133875417-133947917 GCF_046866305.1 Octopus bimaculoides
ATGTACCTACTTAGCAAGCTAATTCCTGCAAAAGGGTGAAAGATACTCCAAAATATATATTTAGGCAGGCCCTGTTTTATTATATAATTTAAAACCTATTGAGTGGCTTCCAGCTAAATATACAATATACGTACAAAACTCATTTATGAGGTTTGATTAAATGTACATCGAGAATAAAGTGAATTATAAAGAACACCAAATTATTTCTTTTATATTCTGACTTTATTTTCGTAATTTATGAATATTTTACTAATATTTACTATTTGTTCATGCAAAACATAGACTTACACAGAATATGGGACTTGGCTATACAGTGTAACGGAAAATACATTTTTATAAGATTTTGCACTCTTTTCAATTTTCATTGATGACCGCACCGTCCCTTCTTTTCTTATTTCTTGCAGCCTATTTCGTGAAATTTACATCTTTGAAAAGTCGCCAGACCTTGTGTAAAAATGTGTTTATTTACGAATATGTTGATAGGTATATAATGGAGAAAAAAATAATGTAGAAAGTAGAAAAATGCTTTGTAATGAAATTTCAATGAATTGAGCATATCAAATTGAAAAGAAACCTCTCTTTTTCTCTCTCCGCCTCTCTCTCTATCTATCTTTCAATCTATCAATCCTTCCCCCATCCTTTATTATTTTCTTGATTGTCCTGAACCCCACCTCTCTCTCTATATATATATATATTCCTCCTCTTTGCTTTTCCTTCTCTTCTCCCACCAAAAGACAAAAACAATATTCTATTCTAAACAAAGCGAAATAAAAAAAATTCATTCACATAAAAGAAAACATTCTGTTTTTACCATTTTGATTTAGTCTTGACGAGTTCGAGAAACGAACGAAAGCGCTAATTTTGGATTATCCAAAATTCTCACTGCCTCCCTTTTCTCAATATATATATATATGTATGTATGTATGTATGTATGTATGTATGTATGTATGTATGTATGTATGTATGTGTTTGTGTGTGTAAACGCATATGTAATAATGTATTTTCAGCTTCAATCAAAGGATTCGCATGGAAATAACATGGAGTTGTTTGAAGAATCTGGTGAAATTGAGAGCAGAAACTGGAATTTTGCTTGTGTTAATGTACACAACTACAGCAGAAAGTATACTTATGAATTTATTGCTACACGTGGGTTTGGAGTTAATGGCCATATTGCCCTGCTTAATGTTGGTTTCAAAGACGAATATTGTCAAGGTAAAATTATTTACTTCCCTGTCGCAGTGATCTATCTGTCAAACTTTTTGTCTATCTAGCTACCTAACGACCAATCTACGTACTTACCTATTTATCTTTCACTCAATCTATCCGTCTGAACACATGTATATTCACCTATTACTAGCATTGTTTCTCTGCTTTTCTGTTTCACACCGGCGTAAAAATAATTAACTTTTTTTGATTGCTATCTATCTTGTAACTGACCATAAAACCACAAATATTGCTGAGAACTGAGGCAAGCATAGTTACATATCTTTCCCAGATTATATTGAAATGGATCTTCCGTATTCATTTAAAATATCGAAATTCATAATCATATCAAATTTGGCTCACCATTACGTTTTGTTCTAGGTTATTCTTTCAAGCAAAACAAAGCATTGATTTTGTCGGATAAGTTGAACAATCGACGTATTTGTCTGTGACCATTGATTAACTTATTAAGGTCTTTGAATTCATAATTGTTAAATTTACAATATATCCAAATTTAGCTTTGTTATAACATTTTTGATTTCATATTTTTTCGTTCAGATGTCAGTCATTCAAGACATTTGAATTAAGCATTAAGCAATACTTGCACAACATTCCATAAATTGATAATTGTGTATGTGTGTGTGTGTGTGTGTGCGTGCGTGTGTAAAATTATTTCTGTCATATTATATTTACTAGATACAAAATAGACAATGTTCTTTGGTTGTCAAGCAGAAATTAGCAAAACGGACGGAAACGAGTTTTATATTTTATATATTGCAACCATTTTGAAGGTTATGACATGAAGACTTAGCCTTATTTGTAAAAGAGTGAATTAACCTCAAGATGACTTCTTCGTTGGTTCACTATGTGGTTGGTCGGGTGCCCATATAGACATTGTCTTCTTGGTTCATTGAGACAACCATGTATCCACACTTCCAGACATTCGTACATACATGCCTGCTTCCATACATGTATACGTAAATCCATCAACTCTTACTGCAATGCTTACATTAGACAACAGGACATGATTTGAAGGAGCTTTATCTTCTACTTCTTGAGATTCAATTGTTAACTCATGCATCTATATACATCCATCCCTCCATCTATAAAAACATTAATCTACCCTAGACAGATTTTGAGGAAATTTTGTTTTATACATCTAGCAGTCGTTAGAAAAACCATATGTAGACCCCTAGTGCCGAGGTCATGGAAGATTTTAACTATCACCGAAGCTTTTCTTTATTAAATAAAGTGTAGGTCATTCGCTACTTCTACCCTCAAGTCCACCACATGGTCAACTTGAGATGTTGGTGATATTCTCTTTTAAATTAGTAGATTAGAGCAACGTGGAATGAAGTGCTTGCTCAAGTTTACAATGTGCAGCCGGTCTTGGAATCGAACACACGGGCGAACGCACGATCTCCTGATTATGAAGTTAATACCTCAACACTTATGTCACACGCCTTCACAACGTATGAATTCATAAATACATACACACACATATCTTGCACAAATATCAACTGCCTAATGGATATGAATATCTTGTCCAAAATTGTGCTACAAGAGAATATATGCGGTGAATTAATGTGGAAGAAGAACTACTACTACTACTACTGCTGCTACTACTACTACTACTACTACTACTACTACTACTACTACTACTACTACTGCTACTACTACTACTACTGCTGCTGCTGCTGCTGCTGCTGCTGCTGCTGCTGCTACTACTACTGCTGCTGCTGCTGCTGCTGCTGCTGCTACTACTACTACTACTACTACTACTACTATTTCATTATCATCATAATTATCCCTCTTCTTCTTCTTCGTCTTCTTCTTTAAGACGTCGTCCAGTTTGATATAGTGATGATGTTGATTGAAGACATTGTGTCTGCCGGGGGTTTGTACTGTTTGTCAAGTCACTGCAATGATTTCAGACAATACTTTCTTCACTTTGACATTCAGAGCACTGTACAGAAACCACATCACGTCTGTGCAGCTCGGAGAGCTACGCGATGCTCTGTTTTAATAGATAGTCGGATTTCCCCGGTCCGTACCAGTGCCTCCACATTTCCACCGCCGGACGGGCACTCTCCGAGCTCGGGTTCGGGAATATTAACTTGATTCCCTTTCAATGCGAGGCCGGCCACTTGCGTGCATGCATGCGTGCATACATGCGTGAGACTGTGACGACTGTGACAAATCCGGCGCCTTTCGTGGGAGCTTTCGCCCGCTTCTCTGGACTGACTGACTCGTGATCGACTGCTGTCGACACAGAACCCTTATCCACTTTGGTCTTCGAAGGTCTCATTCGAATACTTGCTACTACCACCGATATCTGCACGCGCGGTCGGCTTCACCAGGGCGCGCTTCCGCGGCTTCCATGCACGCCGCGGCGCCCTTCTACTCGTCGCCTGGTTGGTCCAGCATTGGTCACTCACTCCAGCGCCATCCATTTTCAAGGCTGGTCGATTCAGCAAGTAAATTGTTACACACTCCTGAACGGATTCCGACTTCCGTGGCCACCGTCCTGCTGTCTATATCGACCGACACCCTTTCGGTAATATAATGGGCGAAGCGTAGGGCACCTTAGCCGGACGTTCAGTTCATCCCACATCACCAGTTCTGCTTACCAAAAGTGGCCCACTTGGCACCGTGCATTCGTCGCGTCGCAATGGCTGCGATATACGGTCGCCTCTGATCGGGAGAAAGGTGGTCCGTTTCGCCCCTTCCGAGTTCGAGAGTAGATCGAGGCCGTCAACTTCCCCAGGGCCCGTGGAACCTTTTCAGCATCCCTGTTGTTCTGCTTGGAGTAGATTGTTTTCCACAAGGAACGTATGTATTTTCCCTGCGAGAATGCCTATTAACACTTTCCGTAAGAGGTTAAGACAAGCAATGGGTCGAAAACTGGCAACCGCATTGTGCTTTGACCCATCTTTCATAAACGATGTTTTCTTTCCTTCTACAATCCACTCCGGAAGTGCGCCGCTCTGTAGGAAATTGCCTAATTGCAACGCAATTCGCTTTTGTTTTGATCTAAACCACTTGAGTCAGTAGCCTTGTATTTCGTCTGATCCTACCGCTTTTCTGTTTGGCAGTCTTGGTACCTGTGCACTTACGTCTTCCGTTGGTATGCACAGTACATGATCCAGTCGTGGAACTTCCGACTGGTGGAGTTGTGGAGCCTCCGACTGATGAGACCTTACGGAATGAATCTACTCAGCATCGTGGTTGTGGGCAAGTTCTTATCCTCAGATGTTATTCCAAAATTGGCGGATTTCCTTTGCTTCAGGAAATATATTATCTTTTGTATTTCCTCCTAAGCTCTTAAAAACTGCCTCTGGTTATTTGAAAATAGCTGGTTTTGCTGGAACTGCAATATGCAATCAGTGTAGCGTTGCACCTTTAATGTTTTTCCTCGCACACGTTTTAGCGTTTCGATAATACAGGGATTTCTACATTATTTGATTGGCTGGCCTTTCTTTTGAACCCTTTCTTTTTAATTTGGCATTTTGCAACAAGATATGCCCTTGCACCTTTTTAGCATTTTCCCATTGTCTTTTGGACCATTCTTCTATGAGACTCAGATCTTTATGTAAAGTTTAATATTGCCTTCAATTCTCAGCTTCGACCATGGCTTCTTTCCTTCCAACCAGTTCACCAACTAAAATTGAAGCGGATCTGACCAAGTCCCTTGTTTCCGTTAGATCGTTTGTCAGAATGTATTTCAGAATCTCAACACCTTTTTGAGTCGCACGCTTCACATTGTTACGGTCGAAGCTTCTCAAATTCACCGACTTGGTCTCTGTTCTTGTATCTATTTTATCCTTGAGTCTTATCCTAGGGTTTCTCTGTTCCTCAGTCATATCGTCTCGTAATACAGTGATTTCTACATTATATTGATTGGCCGGCCTTTCCTCTACAACACTTTTACCTTAATAAGGCGGCGAGCTGGCAGAAACGTTAGCACGCCGGGCGAAATGCTTGGCGGTATTTCGTCTGCCGCTACGTTCTGAGTTCAAATTCCGCTGAGGTCGACTTTGCCTTTCATCCTTTCGGGGTTGATTAAATAAGTACCAGTTACGCACTGGGGTCGATATAATCGACTTAATCCGTTTGTCTGTCTTTGTTTGTCCCCTATGTGTGTAGCCCCTTGTGGGTAGTAAAGAAATAACACTTTTACCTTACTAATGTTTTCACTGATCTTCATCTGCATTATTATCCTCGAGGTTATCGCCACTACGGAGGCTTGTTATTATTATTATTATTATTATTATTATTATTATTATTATTATTATTATTATTATTGTTGTTGTTGTTGTTGATATTATGGCCGCCATACTGTGAAGTCACGGAAATTTGGTGCTATACAAATAAATTAAACAATACCAGTATTATTCAACCCAAGAATAACAATCGGGAAGTACGTACTTTAAACTTGTTACACAAAAAGTACGAAAAGCTACACGTGCAAAACAATTTAACACCAGAAATGAACGGAGCGGTACCCTACGAAAATGATGACCGTCAAAATAAAGGGCCGGCGTTGTTCCTCATGTCCCGCAAATAAAAAAAAAGCATAAATGGACACATGAGGAATATATTTAAATCCTTCACGCTTATTTTACAGCAGTGCTCTACCCAAAGAACGAAAACACCACAACATATACATACAAAAAATCTGGAAGAAAAATAACCTAAATAAAGACTTGGATACGGCAATAAACCCTAATAAACTAGCTAAGATACGAAGATATATTCTCAAAATAAATAAAAAAATATCAGAAATAGAAATAGAACATTTAAAAGGGAAACACATCAGGAAAATGTAGATAGTAGCCACACAGCAAGACCAAATAATATAAGCACTGAGACTGTAAAACACGAAGACAGACGTAACACTTCCAACAACAGCGAAGTAATCAACAAAAGACAACAAACACAAATCTTAGGAATGTATAATGATGTGCAAAAAGCACCAAACCATAACACCACAGACAGACATATGAACGGAAAGGAAGATGAAACAAATCTAAAACCAGGAAACAGAGAAGGGGAATCTGATGATTATGATACTCTAAAAATGAGCATAATCAAAGAACTGAAAACCACAGATCTCAGTATGAACCACCGATTATACCTCCCAAAAATCAAAATAGATAATAAAACAATACCAATAATAAATAGCATGAACCTGGCCGCCACAGAACTAATAGCCACAGAAACAAATGTCAATATCTCCGAGCTAAATGACATAATATATGCAGCAGCCACCGTGGCTACAAAAAGAAGCTGGATACGCCCTCAAACCCATCCAAACAGGAGTACCACCAACCAACCAAATCCTGTGGATAAATAATATCCAGAAAAAATAGAAAACAAGAGATGAGATCTGTCAATTCTTAACGAAACTAGTAGACAATCAACACTACTAAGCAACAAGAAGAAAACAAAAATACTGTGCAAATACATTAGAGAAAAAGAGTTACGTGAGTTAAAAGAACAGCTAAAGCAAGATATCCTTGCCAAAGCACAAAGAATGCGCCGGTATGAGAAACGCCGACATTTCTTTGAACAAAACAAACAGTTCAAATCCAACCCCAAAAGATTCTACCAAGAACTTGGCAAAAATAGAATAGACATGAATACAGCACCAACAGCAGAAGAAGTGGAAGAATTTTGGAAAGAAATATGGTCGGCGAAGGAACAACCTTAGAAAAGGGCTGTCAAAACAACGAACTTAGCACCTGAACAACTCTGGAATCCTATAACAACTGAAGAGGTCACCCAGTCACTGCAAAAACTAAGTAACTGTAAGGCACCTGGGCACGATAAGATCACCAACTTCTGGTTAAATATCTGACAGGAACATACAAAAAGCTGGCTGAAAACTTTAACGACATACTAGCAGAGCCAGAGATAATGCCTGAATGACTCACGAAAGGGAAAACTATCCTAATTCCCAAATCCTCTGAAACGGCAAGCCCACAAAATTATAGATCAATAACTTGTCTCCCTATAATTTACAAAGCCTTTACTGCAATAATATCGCAGAGATTGAGCAAGCATCTGGAAGAAAATAACCTGTTTCCAGAAGAGCAGAAGGGATGCTGCAAGGGCTCATACAGCTGTAATGATCAACTAATGATCAACAAAGCCATAACTGAAGACAGCCGCAGAAAGAAGAAGGGCCTCAGTATGGCCTGGATCGACTACCGAAAGATTTTTGATAGCATTCCCCACACATGGATCCTAGAAACAGTAGCCAAGAACAAGGTAGCACCAATAATTATAAAATAAATAAGACACTCTATGAATAAATGGCAGATAGTGCTACGGCTCCAAACAAAAGAGGAATTCATAAAAACCAAAGCTATTCCTATTAGAAGAGGAATATTCCAGGGAGACACGCTCTCCCCACTTCTTTTCTGCTTGGCATTGAAACCTTTATCTGACATGCTAAATAGAACCGGATGCGGATACAATTGTTACTGCAAGACAGTCAGCAACCTCTTATATATACTCAAAAGCAATACAAGCTGTAGTGACGTGATCAAGTAGCGAAAGCGCTCCATTGGAAAATTGCAAAAAGTGAGGGCTAGAGAGAGTCAAGCCGCAGAGAGTGGTAGAGTCGGAGACTAGCAATCCAAACAGATCAGCTGCTAGAGTATAACAGACCGGACCTAATGTTGGTGGGAAAGATGCACTACAGGTGCTATGTAATTGATGTTGCATACCCCTTTGACCGACGAATAGTCAAGAAGGAAGGCGCGAATATAGATAAATACAACTCACTTAAGTAAGAAATAGCCCGGCTAGGAAAACTGAAGAAGGTGAAGATAGTGCCAATTACTGTTGGGTCCTTGGGAACAGTATCAGAAGGCATCAAGAGGAATATCAAGGCAACTGGAATAGAGTGCCCAGTAGAATTGTTACAAAAGGTTGGCCTCCTTGGTATGGCCAGAATAATCAGGAAAGTATTAGATAGCTGGAAAGAGCGAATAGCAGGTAGCAAGCCTGCTACGCATGCAAGACTCAATGAGTTCCAACAAAACCTGTGATAAAAAGAAATAATAATAATAATAATAATAATAATAATAATAATAATAATAATAATAATAATAATAATAAACAACGGTTTCAAATTTTGCCACAATGCAGCAATTTTGGGGGAAGGGACGAGTCGATTACATCGACCCTAGTGCTCAACTGGTACATATTTTATCGACCTCGAAAGAATGAAAAGTACAGTCGACTTCGGCGGAATTTGAACTCAATATAAAGCCGGAAAAAATGCCGCTAAGCATTTTGCTCGGCGTTTTAACGATTCTGCCAGCAGGCCACCTTAACAACAATGATAATCCTTTCTACATTAGGCGCAAGGCCCGAAACTTTGAGACAGGTGTCTTACAACCTTAATCATAATATTTTCATTAGTAATCACCGAAGCTTCGCAAAAATTCTGAGGGTGGCACGGCACGATACACTGTGAGATAGCTTCAAAAAGTAAGTAAAAAGAAGACAAGCAATAGTTGATTCCAAAAATAATTCCTCAAAAGAGGGAAATTTCTCTTCATGGAAATATCTCAAAACCTGATCACTAAAGCACGTGTCTTCCCATCTGGTCTTCCCTAAATCTAGAATTGTTTATTTAGATCATATCACTGCACTCATCTACCTTTTTAAGAAATTTTCAGGTGGGAAACTCATCTCTCTCTATCCTTATGTTCTTTTCAAGTGAAACTTGAAATGTTGATAAGGGTTTGTTCAAAATGGAATATGTTTGACTTTAGCATTTTCAATCTAGACCACCACACAATCTCTTTCGTAAAAGTCACCACAGAAATAAATACTACCTGTCCACTCCGGCCAAAGGAAAGTGCCAAGGCGCTCTCCACTATGTATTTATGAATTAGTTAGATCCGTCCTATACCCGACATCAGTTGTTCGTCAAAACTCCACAAATTATCTATATTCGGGAAGTGAACGAGTGCGTACAGAACAGTTTCTTGCTCTGCGCATATCTTGGGGAGGTTTCCATTTTCCAGTAGCACTGCTAGGTAAGGAATTTTGGGAGTTATCCATGGATGTCAGGAAGTCCTCCGGAGCAGACCAGCCAATTGATTTTCGTCAACGTCTAGAGCCTCCCTGAGAACGTCGTCTCACTTTCACATTACAAACCCTCATAAGATGCTATGGTTGAACTTCTACTGACCACAATGCCCAACTCATGGAAGAGTGTGAGCACTTGATGACATCCCAGATGCCGACTACCGTGTTTTCGTCTTTACTTGACCCAGATAGTTACTCTATCAAAGAGACGAACTGTCGAAAAACCCGTCTGAAAAATGGCGATCACACCTGTTCACCATCAAAGAATTGTTCAATATCTCGCAGGCTGCACACATATCTCCGCATCATCAGCCATGACTTCTCTAGTCCGCCACCCAGCGGGTATTGTCAGCAAAATGAGAAGCTGATCAGTGAAACAGGTCCCCTAAATAGAAAGTGGAAGTTCGCTAATTAGGTCTCTCTAAGTTTCGCGCACCAAGATGACCCGTCAAGGAACGGGTCTTTGTCTATACAAAGGTGTGTTCTGTGTAACCGATGCTTTTGAATTCTGAACAATCTACGTCATCCCTATCCACTGGTCCACAAGCACTGTTTTGCATTCTACATTGATATATTCAGGAAATCGAGTCGGTACTTGCCAGGTTTGTGAAGCTGTTCCATCTACCTCTTCTATAGGATAACCTCATACAGTTCAATGCTTCATCCAGGATATTGTTCTAGTCTACCAGAAAACACTCCAGACGCCTAAAGAAATCTGGTCACCGAATTTCTCATAAACCATAAGCAACTACGTGTCTGAATGTATGGTCTTCCCTACTGGTCACGTCCACTATCACTAACTTAGCTGCTGGTATCCAAAAAGATAACCCGTATCGTGAGATCTGGACCATTCTTAAGTAACACAGCACATCCTCTTTTTGGTTGACTTGGAGATAAATAGATATCATTCTCTCAGATTATGGGTGCAAGTGCTAGTGAACAGGAAACTCGTCTCTTGCTAATGGCCCTCATATCAATGTCTAGAGACCGGGAATCGTTTAGTAGATGGCCCTGTTTCTTAGGTGTCCCCAGGTCACATCATCTGAGTAATTTTTGTGTATCGCAGTACGTTCTATTATTGCTTTGTTGTTCGTGGATTTTATTTGACTCCTTCATCACATGGCAAGTTTGAGTGGTTCCAGGCGGGGAGGTGCATGTTTTAGGAGGTCATTGTTTTTTGTTCTGTTGTTGTTTGGAAGCTTTCAGTCGCTGTTGACGGTAATGTGGTGACACTTGAGGGTGTGCAATCTTTTTCTATCGATGCTGCTGCTGTCACTGCTTCTGTTTAAGTAGATGCTCCGTTTTGGTGTTGTTGTTGCTCTTATTGTTGCTGCCCTGTCCACATGCTGCCTTTGGTACCCCTCCTGTTTTTTCCTTTCTATCCAATGGGGGAGTTGTCACCAGCCAATAGATATTTATTTTTAGGAGCACGTACTGAAGTAACAGTTATTCTTCCATACATTTTCCTCTGCCTGTCTGGGGCCCAACCCAACTAACAAAAAAAGGATCAGTAGCTTGCATCAGTTTATTGCTCATAAAAAGGCAGCTTTTCTGTTTTCTTTTTATAATTCCTAGTTTTCTCTTATATGAATTGATTAATAAATGAATTGATTAAAAACTTTGACTAACGATTGTTTTAGTCACTACTTTCTTTCAAAGTTAATATTACACAGCGAAAAAAGTACACACCTCTAATTAGTGCTATTCTTTTACGCTACTTATCGCTGCTTATGTTTATGTGCTATGTAAAATACAAGTTGTATATTATTACTGTTAATATCTTAACATTGCGCTAATGAAGATTGCCTTTTTTTCTCTTTCTCATTAAAGCCAGAAGCATTTCCTGTAACTTCTCAAACCCAATGATATGCCAGTATTACAATTTTATGTACAGTAAATGGGAAAGAGTACAATCAGGAAATGTAAGCGGATCAATAAATGGTAAACAAATATTCTGTATTTTCAATTATATGAAAATTAGTTTATTTTCGGTAAACGTATGTTTGTTAACTGACATACATATTCAACCTTATAAATTTTACATAAAACCGTCAATGTCTTTTGGTAGATATAAAATAATATTAAGACATATTCAGCTGTTTAATACCTTTATCTAATCTATATCATCATCATTATTATCATACTAGGTAGTCTTGTCATAGTATGCACACAAAAACAAAGGCAGGATTTTGTGAAGGATATTAGTTTTACTGTTCACTTCTCTATGTTACTTATATCTCCTTAGAAGCAACAAACAGGCATACAGATAAGCGTAACAGAAATGCACCTTTAGAAAAATATGTAGTCAAACATATTTACAAATTTGGTGGCAAGACTTCTTACGCTAAATATTTTCCTCTTACTGTTCTCTTTAGTTATTTTACTAGAAAACTATCTGGGATTCGGATCCGACCTAGTCAGTGAGACATCATTTTAACAATCAGTAGTTTTAGTTGGTATTTATCACACTCAATGTACCGTATCCATAACTTGATTCTCCTACCTATAAATGGATATCACTTAAAGAATAGATAAGGAATAGAATTTTGACTGAGTTGATTCGTCCTCAGTCAACTAGTGAAGATAAGTAGTTTAGTCATTTCTATCTAATCTATATTGTCATACTAGATAGTTTTGTGCTGAAAGCTAAAACATTAAACTCTCAACTGAGCGAATATTCCTAACTGTAAACAGTTACAGTGAATTTAAACTATCCAAGGGTTGCCTTATGGGTTGACAATTTCATTTACACAACCATAAAGCTTATTATAATTAGTTGATGAGGTTGAATTTAATGGTTATATATTTTTATGAAGATATTCTTTTATATTATGAGGTGAATTTTGTAACACTAAATATAAATTCCTTACAAAATAAATATATTTTCAAATTTCTTCTCCAGATGTGTACATGCAAGCTTCTCCTACATACAATACTCATGGTTTGGCATCTCCGACTGAAAACATTACCAATAGTTGTGTGCAAATAAGATACAAGATAATCGGTAGTTGTAACCTGACCATTTATAATGCATTTAGCAAGAAATCACTTTTCAGTGTGGTGAGTCACGGTACAACCCCATGGCTAATATATCAAGTATATATTGAGAAAAAGATGCCTACCAAATTTATTTTCCTGACACAAATGGTATACAATATCTATTACAAAGCTTTTGGTTGTTCAGTTTTGCTTGATTATATCAACGTCACGAAAAATAAATGTCCAAGTTTAGGTAAGTTTTTAAATCTATTCTGTTTAATCAATTTCTGTTTCTAACTCTAATGCTTTCGTCTTGACTCAGATGTTTTAAACAGATATGTTTAAATAGGATTAGAAAGAGAAAATATTTGATTTTCAATTGCCATTCAAACACCAAATATAGTCGACCACTATATTAATGTTATACTAGCCTTAATATTCTTCTTCCATATGTCTTGGTGGGAAAGTTCACCTTGGTTTTGGTAATATTTGCCATAATTTGCTAACAAGCTCAGATAACAATATAGAATATTCATTAGCATATATTCAAGTTTCTAGAATCTTAAAACCATTTTTACAAAGAAGTCATTTTAATCTGAAGCTTTAACGATTCCAAATAATTTTTCAATAAGAGCTCGAAATACAGGCTTTTACATAAATTTCAAGCTTATTCTGATACAAATGTTTACCTTTCATAAGTCTATACAAAAGCAGTAGTTTTGAATTTCGATTCATTAACTTACCAACGAACTAAATGAGTTTAAACCAACCAATTCGTTGTGTTGAGAGTTACGACGTCCCCTTGCGAGGGACAGACTGGTCCAAGGAAAGTATAAATAGTAACAATCCGAGTGAGTTCAAGGTTCCGAGTTCGGAGTCGAGTGAAGTTCGTGAAAGTTCGCAGTGAAGTTGGAAGGCGTCGGTTGGTTAGTTCACAAGCAATATTGATTGTTGGTTCGTAAAGAAATTTGTTAGTTCGTTACATTGTTTTTGCTGTTGTCTGGTTATCTTATTTATTGTAAGTAACAAATTACGTTACAGCATCTGGCAACGAGGGTTTCGAAGCTCTCGTACGTTATTTAAAAATTTGTTCGTGATACTTGTAAAATGATGGAAGACCTATTAGCTTCCATAGTACAGTTGCAAAGGTAACAACAAGAGCAGCAACAGGTGTTGCAGAAGCAACTATTTCAACAACAGTTATTGGAGCTATACTTAAAGAAGTCCAAAAATGAGGTAAATTCGTCTCCTAGTGTGCACTCAGCAGAATCAAAAATCGACTCCCAGTTAAGAAAATTCCTACACGTAAAAATAAATAGAATACATATTCAACTTTAGTTGGATACTGGAAATGATATTTCAATAATAAACATGGACACATGGAAGAAAATAAGGAAACTTATGCTGAGAAAAACAGCGAACTCTGCTCGTAGCGTGACGGAGACAAATTAAGTTTCATGAGCAAAATGTGGACTAATGTCACATCTCTAGGTAAAACATACAAGGTCAAAGTCTTCGTCATTAAAAATGCAACCGATCTGTTTGGTACTGATTGGTTAGAATTATTCGATTCATGGGACCCCACCCCATAAATCTCTATTGTAAATACGTAAATGGTTGTCCCTCTATAATTCATCTGAAGAGTTGAAGAGAATTTTCTTTTAATGTTTCCGCAAGACTCTCGGACAAACTAGATCTATGCACAAGGACTGAAGCGTCTTTTGAATTAGATGAAAACGTTACACCTGTGTTAAAACCTAATAGGAAAGTGTCTTTGCGGCAACAAATCAAGTCGGCGATGAGTTGGACTGATTGGAAAAAAACCCCCAAAAAACGGAATCATTGAAAAAGTGGATTACGCGAAATTGGCAGCTCCGACTATATGTATAAAAAAGAAAAATAACAAAATTAGGCTGTGTGTCGATGTTTCCACCGGTTTAAACGACTGTTTAAAAATGAACCATTATCCACAAGTAACCCTAGAAGATATTTTTACAAAACTAAACGGAGGAAAATTATTTTCAAAACTCGATCTGTCTGACGCACATCTACAAATCAAAGTAAATAAAAAAAAGTGCTCAAAGATAAAGGTATATGCAAATACAATAGACTACTTTTGGACTGAAGATAGCACCTGCAACATTTCAACAGGTGATGGACGCGATATTGGCAGACAATGAATTTGCTATTCCTTACCTTGATGACGGGTGAATCAAAAGCGAATCGCGGAATGAGCATATCGAACACGTGAAGTGTCTTTAAAACAATTAAAGATCATGGTTTCACACACAGTGAAGAGAAATGTGAATATTTTTTTACCTAAAATCAAATACTTAGATCAAATCATAGATAAAAATGGAAGACGTCGTGATCCGTCCAAAGAAGACGCAATCAAGAATATGTCTCCTCCAACGAATATGCCTATAAAATAAGCCTTCCTTGGCCTAGTACATTTCAAACATACATAAATATACCATTAAACGATTTACTAAAGAAAGAAGTGAAATGGAATTGGTTTGTAAAGTGTCAAAACGCATTTGAAGACAAAGAAAACATTACTTTCTGACTTTTTACTAGCGTATTTCGATCCTAGAATGGACATTGTTGTAGCATCTGATTCTTCGGAGTATGGAATAAGAGCAGTCTTACTACACAAATATAAAGATAGAAATATGAAGCCAGTAGCTCATGGTTAACGTTCGCTGATAGCAGCGGAAAAAATTATAGTCAGATAGAGAAGGATGCTCTACTGATTATTTTTGTGGTTAGAGCATTACTATCAATTTTTGAATCAAAGAAAAGATTACCTACCCATACAGCGAGCCGACTAAAACGCTGGGGTATAATATTGCTGAACTACAATTTGCGATATACAATTAAATGGGAGTTAATTTCTACTGCCAACTCATACACACCTGGAACCAATAGATGTAACCTATATTTAGAAGAATTTCACAGGATTTTGACATCCATATGTTATGTAATAAATTCTAGGACAGGAACAAGCGTTGAGATGCTTGCATATGAGGAAATTTTCATTTTCAAAATACAAATGAATAATTTTCATTTGAACTATACAAGTTTTCGAAATGACGGACTGGACATGATTATCCAGTAAGAACTTGAAATAAAGATTATTCGCGGCTGACTTAACGGACGTCTCTACATTATACAGCGCAGAATTTATAAAAGAAAATTATTAAACAGCCATATCTAGGATATCAAGTTAAGACCCCAAACCTGTTGGTCTTCAAAGGCGGTATATAATTATTGAATTAAAGGTAATGCGATTGCTACTTCGGAGTAAACCTTATATATATATATATATATATATATATATATATATACATATATATAACAGAAATTGTCTCTGTGTATGTATGTGTGTGTGTGTGTGTACAAGTTCGAAGGTTTATAACTCGAGTTCCACCTAACCGATTCGATTGAAACTTCAGACATGCATTTGTTATGTTCCGAGGCATGTTTTAGTTATAACAACTGCTTCCATCAATATTCGATCGTTAATTATCGATTTTTTCAAAAAGTCGTCCGATTTTGATCAAACTTGACGTACCTATGCATTCTTACCCAAGATTTTTCGTTTCGTTATTATTTTTTCAAATTCCGTTTCGTTGGAGCACAGCACGGGAAAAACCGACTCAAAAAAATGCCTTTAAGGCAGGCCATAGCGCCGAAACCATTGAGCCGATTTAAACCAATCTCGGTAAACGAATGCATTTTCACCCAACGAGTCTTATGCCATGGTTCATTTCATTAAGTTGTGCTTTGTTTGAACACAATTCGACAAACTCACATTTGAACAAAATGCTTTGTTGAGATAGCACCTGATTTGTTTTTCTCAGAAAAGCAATAACAGCTTCTGCACTGCACAAGCTACTGGTAAGTACTCACTACTTCCTTCATCCATTTCACTAGCAGTAGTAACCGGCGTTGCATGGGTCTTAATAAATTACTATGAAACTGCGGATACACGAGACCTTACACTTGAGAAAAGAAGGGTTGGAGTGTGACATTGTTAAAACAATAACCTTGGTAGCATCTTGAATCAAATCAATACCCAAGCTGCCTTTCAAAAAGTTATATTTTTGCGCTGTTTACGGTTTCTGTGTACAAGTGCTTTCGGGTGAAGCCGGGACAAACCGCTGAAGCACCAGACCGATTCGATTGAAATTTCAAACATGCATTTGATATGTTCCGAAGCATGTTTTAATCATAACAACTGCTTTGATCAGTGTTCGGCTTTCGCAAAAACTCGGTTGTAAAAAATTGATGAAGCATGTTGTCGAGGTAACCATCCTATCCGGATACGGAAAAAGGTGAGAATGTATTCATTCCCAGGATTCCCCTTACTCCCTTGGGAGCAGACATACCTTTCACCTTCAGAAGACTGCAATTCCCGCTTCAGTCCAGCTTCGCCATGTCTGTCAACAAGTTCCTTTCTGTGGCCGGACTTCTCTTGGAAGAGCCTAGCTTTTCCCACGGCCAGCTCTACGTTGCATGTTCCAGAGTCGACAGTAGAGACAGACTGTTCGCATTAACACGTCGGGGGAAGACAAGAAACATTGTCTACAACGAAGTGCTACGTATTTGCCAAGGCTGAAGTAGGTACGTTATCGCCATGCATTCCTACTTAGCAGAAAAGCTTGAATTTGGTCATTCTACCATTCATTGACACCTGCGCTAGAAGAAAAACGACTGTCTTTGGTTTCAAGACGAAAGATGTTCTTAAATCAGGATAATGCTCGGCCACATACAGCGAGGATGACATTCCAAAGGCTAGAGAATTTTGGATGGGAAACGATGCCCCACCCACCAGATTCACCTGGAATTACTCCTTCTGTTGATCATTTATTCTGCAGTCTTCAAAATCATTTGGATGGAAAAAATATGGCTTATGTAGAGGAGATCAGAACAGTACAAGAGGAGTATTTTTTGTTATGGACAAGTGAATTTTGGAAAAGGGTCCTTGCAAGTCTACCAGATAGATGGAAGAGCATTGTAGAAAATGAAGGAGAGTATATTTTAGATTGAAGAACTACTGGGTTTATCTTAATTTTGAAAAATAAAAGAAGTATAAAAAATCACTTTATTTATAGGACGACCCAATATGTGTGTGTGTGTGTGTGTGTGTGTGTGTGTGTGTGTGTGTGTGTGTGTGTGTGGCCTACAGTCAATCGTCACGGTTACGACTCTTCATGGCTTTGGCCCGACTTGATAAGCTTTTTCCATACAAGCTACATACCATTTCAACTCAAGTCTAGCCATTCCCCTCCTATGGAAATTATACTATCTCCCCTCCTGGACTCCACATTAAACGCATCATCTCATACTTCTTTCCCAGAAATGTAATTCTTTGGAATTCTTCCTGCCTACCTTCCTCCTACCTACAGATTGCCAAACTATTCAGTAACTACATCAATCTCAAAAGAGTGAGAAAACCTGAAAAAAGATCACGAGCATTGCTATACATACACCTCTTCTAAATATTATACTAAAAGAATGTTATTTTACCCTCTCAGTAGAAATACCTAAATATCGTAAGAAATCATCTTACCATGGTTAAGCAGAGACAGATAGTTGTCATATTTCAGTTTTCAGTCTTACAGTCTGTATTAGTTAGTTTTTAGGACAAGATGGTGCCATTATTTACATTATTTATATTCAACGGATATTTGTGCTCAACATTTCGGCTGATATACCCTCCAGCCTTCTTCAGGTGTCTTGGGGAAGTTTCAAACCTGGGTTCTCATTCCTAAGGTATTTTTCGATGTTATTATTATTATTATTGTTCAAGTCACTGCTTGGAGTCGAACTCGGAATCTTGGGGTTAGTAGCCCGCGCTCATAACCACAACGCCTTGTGCTCGTGGGCAATTGTGGAGTGAATTTTAGGGCTTATAAATCTAATATTTTTCTATCCGTTCTTTATACCGGTTCCCATATGCTGCTCATATCTGCATTCGGTCTGCTTAGGCAGTTGTGTCCTAGCCTATGTGCTGCTTCTTTTAGTTTTCGTATTTTCCAGTGGTGTTCTCTGTCTATTATTTTAGCTTCATTCCACAGGTGGAGGTGGTCTCCATTTTTTCATACATGATCAGCTATACCCGATTTATCACTATCTCCTCGTGTCACAGCTTTGCGATGTTCGTCTACCCTTATTTTGAGGGGGGTGACATGTTTCACCTTGGTATAACCAACCACAGCTGCATGGGACGGAGTACAAGCAGTCTTTGGTCATATTCTCTTCTATTGGTGGTTTTACTCGAAGGAGATATTTGCGAAGTGTTGTGTTAATCTTGAATACTGCCAGGATGTCATATGGGCCGCATATCTTTTGTATCTTTTCGGAGAGGCCGTTCACATAGGGTAGACAGACTGTGGACAGTTTATTGGCCTCATCTCTTATGCCCTTAGTTATAATTATATACATAATTTCAGCTTAATAGGTCTAATTTTATATGATAGTCACTGATAAAATGTTAAAAAATGTTTTTATCCTTTATCATATATATATATATATATATATATATATATATATATATATATATATATATATATATATATATATATATATATATATATATAATTTATATAAGGGCATTATCTATATAGTAATGCCTCACGCTCAGAGGGACTAAATAAGTCAAAAACTACTAAAAAATAAGCAACGTATTTACCGAAAGCGAGGAAATGCAGCTTTCAAAATTAATCTCTTAAAAACATTTAACTTAACGGTAAACCACTGGTTTAGTTAAATGTTTTTAAGAGATTAATTTTGAAAGCTGTATTTCCTCGCTTTCGGTAAATATGCTGCTTATTTTTTGGTAGTTTTTGACTTATTTAGTCCCTCTGAGCGTGAGGCATTACTATATAGTTAATGCCCTTATATAAATTATATATATTTATGGAAAAAAATGATGAATTTTTTTTCATTATGAGGTTTTTTCACGCTGACTACTTGATAAATTCTTATAAAGATTTTATCCTATATTATATTATATATATATATATATATATATATATATATATATATATATATATATATATATATATATATATATATATATATATACATACACATATATATATATTCTTTTACATGTTTCACTCATTTGACTGCCGCTATATTGGAGCATCACTTTGAAGGGATTTAGTCGAACAAATCGACCCGATGATTTATTTTTTAAAGCCTAGCACTTATTCTTTCCTTTTCTTTTTGCCGAACCGCTAAGTTACTGGGACATAAATACACCAATACCGGTTGTCAAGCGGTGATGGCGTACAAACACAGACATATCCACACACATGCACACACATACAACGAGCGTCTTTCAGTTTCCGTCTACCAAATCCACTTGCAAGGGCGTGGTCAACCGGAAGCTATAGGAGAAGACATTTGCCCAAGGTGCTACGCCCTTTGACTGAAACTGGAACAATATGACTAGGAAGCAAGCTTCTTACGACACGCACGCCTGTACATACATACATACATACATACATATCCCAAACCGATTATCAGTTTGCTTCCAGGACTATACAATTAATTGGGAGTTAATTTCTACTGCCAAATCATACACACATGGAACCAATAGATGTGACCTATATTGAGAAGAATTTCATAGGATTTTGACATCTATATGTTATGTGATAAATTCTAGACACGAACAAGCATTGAGATGCTTGCATATGAGGAGATTTTTCCATACAGTTCACAATGGAAAAGGAAAAAGACAATCAGCTGGCATTCCTGGACGTATTAATAACACGCACCGAGTATGGATTCAGGACATCCGTATACTGCAAGCCGACCTTTACTGCACGATACCTCAACTTCAATTCCCACCATCCTTACACTGTAAAGAGAGGGATTGCTCAGTGCCTAAAACATCGTGCAAAGAATATAAGTAGCGATCGTGATGCACACCACGAAGAAAAGATCAAGCTCAATAACGATTTGTTAAGCAACAACTACCCCAAAAGTATACTATCCACTCCAATTATGAAGAAGAAAGAGGATGAGGCCAATAAACTGTCCACAGTTTGTCTACCCTAAAGATATGAAAGATACAAAAGATAAATATAGAACTGTAAGATGGTACCAGATTGGTGAGAATGACGGAGGCAATTTCTGCTTGAAGAACCGTAGTTCGACATCTGTAGAAAATAATGAGATGGCTGAAGAAGAACGATTTAGCGAAATATCAGCAGAATGAAGCACAATAGGCTGATAAAAGGGGAAGAGGCTGGCAGGTAGTTTAGAGGAACGGCAGCTGATGAAATATCAGTTGAGAAGCGAGGCAAGAGAGAGAGAGAGAGAGAGAGAGAGAGAGAGAGAGAGAGAGAGAGAGAGAGAGAGAGAGAGAGAGAGAGAGAGAGAGAGAGAGAGAGAGAGAGAGAGAGAGAGAGAGAGAGAGTAAGGATAGAAATGAGTAATTACATTTCTAGGAATGTGATCTACAACTTGTGCCGATATCTGTATGTATCAAGCGACAAAAAAGGCAAATTAGTGCTGGAACTAGATCTAATATCTGTGTGTAGCAACAGTACTGTCCCAAATATGCGACCAGTAGTTTGTTGTGAATCTTCCTTGGGGCTTATAGAGACAAATTATATTCTGGACCCGAAGAATACTGCTTTATGGCACAGTCGTAAATGATATCCTCAACCACTCAGATACGCTTGTATTGATGATGTCACGTCCCCTTTCCTCTCTTCCTGACACGTCAAGCCTTCCTCTCCACCCCCATCCACGCTGTACCCACCTGTGGCGAATATCGCATATTTTACATCCCATAGCCTCCCAAGTGCACTCCCTTCCCACATCGAACTATTTTCATTCCTCATAATATCTGCTCACACTATTTCAATCAATCACTCCCTTTCTGTGCTTTCAGTGTTTCTACTGTACTCCATTCCAAACACTTCTTTTATCCGACCACATTCTCAAGTCCCTCTCATATTTACCGTCATGACCCACCTACTATTACCCCTTATGTCTCCCTATCCCACCTTCTCTACAGTTCCTTAATTTTGCACATCGTTCTACGAATTAATATTCTATACTCCTTCTTGAACCACTCTTTTATCTCCCGCTTTACTCTTCTGCATACTCATATTTCCCATCATCTGCACACCAACCTTGTTTCTCACTCACAGCACTAACCTCCAACTCCACCTGCAAACTCCATTCTCACGTTCTTATGAAAACACTCACTCTCCCATCCCCTTCCATGATTCTCCGTCCTTTTCGATGAAAAAGATCATTAGCGAATATATTTCAATATAAGAGATTCATAGCTAATAATGGCATAGATTTCATGTTACCTGATTAATCATTTCGTTTCTTATAAAATGGAAGTGATAAAATACTAGTCTGCTTCAATTTCAGGAGTTTAATAACGTGTTTTAAAATTTGTTTTTCCTTGTGTTTACAGTCTGTCCACCGGGAACAATCAAATGTAAGAATGAATATTGTTTCAATGCATCTAAAGTATGTGACAGAGTCAGGGATTGCAGTGACGGTAGCGATGAAAATAATTGCTGTAAGTCTCCGTTTATTTTCTTCTTTTTTTCAATATGATAGTAGTCATTTCTATTTAAATGTTATGTCCTTAAAACAAAGATTTTACTTCCAGCTGACAACTGTGACTGAGAAACGAAGATATAACACTGACATATCTACACATCAGTCTATTGGCAATAAGTTCCAGAGAATCGGCTCTGGCAATCTCCCAATAATCTGAATTCATGAACAACTTTTCAGTCCAATTGTTAGCGATTATCATTTCTTAATTTTATAAGGAATGTCCTAGTGTAAACGATAAGCTCCTGATAAACCTAGTTTACAATCTAGTTTTGGTTCTTTGCAACATATTCCACCAATGTTCATTGTTGAAGGATTTTTATTGGTTTGGTTTCGAAGAAGGAGCTGTCTCCATGGAAGGTAACTATGTATCATTTGTGACTTGGAGAAAAATAAAAGACTACATAAAGTTGGTAAAAATGTTATAGGCAACCACTTTAGAACCCAGAGGGCTTTCGGCATGTTTGATGTACTGAGAGATTTTTACAGAGCTGAAAAATGTGTGGCAGGAGTGGCAATACTGGACAAAAACAGTCTAGTTTGTAGGGATAGGTGATTTTATCTAAGTGTTGTAGACGAACCTGTTTGCGTTACGCTCTGCATTGTACTTATGAATGAACCAAATGAGTGTTTAAAAGTAAGGCACACGTGTTACTAGGGATTATTAATATAGAAATAACATTCTCTGACCAGTCAACGGGTATGAAATGCTACAGGGTCAGGAAATGTGAGGGACGTTGCAAATATGAGATGTGTGTTGCTTAATCATAAAGTAATGGTCGAACAACCTAATGGCTGTAAAAATGGCAAGAGCTTGGTCATGTTTGAGTCAGAATATTAAAAAGGAATCAAGGATGAAAATAGTACGACTTTGTCGATGACGGATATGCATTAGTGACGAGGTTAGTTGATGTAGATAGCAGAGGATAGGAACTGATTCGGTCTCTCCTTCTATGGCATTAGTATGCGATGAGGGGCTGAGACAAGAAAAGTTACGATTGTGTAACTGTCTAAGGATGATGATTTCAAAGAGTGCAGTAATATAATATAGGTGTAGAATGACAAACAGTTGAAGTGCTGTTGGTAGTTTGGGGAGATTAAAGGCGGTAGGGGATTCAGTTTAGTAAGACACATAAATATTCATCTTTTTTATATGTTTTATCATATGTGTGTGTGTGTGTGTGTGTGTGTGTGTATGTGTGTGTGTGTGTGTGTGTGTGTGTGTGTGTGTGTGTGTGTGTGTGTGTGTGTGTGTGTGTGTATGCCACAGAACTTCTCCAAAAGTAGACACCAGTATCTAAGACTTATTTATGTTTAATAAGATTATCCACACCGAAAAACAACCAATATGTATGTAAGTAATCTCTACAAAACCATGAATCCACCAAACACTTTCCATTTTACCAGAATGAAGGACAATTCATAATGAGTATCCCCGCACAGCTGCGATGCTGTATACACACACACACACACACACACACACGCACTTATATAAGTGTCAAAATAATACACCTGTTTGTTGTTAACTCACCTGTCCTCGTCTTCTGCTTTCTGCAAATTTGAACTACATATATATACATACATACATACATACATATATATGATGGCTGCCCCCTCGTTATCGAGTATGGCCATTGCATGAAGCTTAACTTAACGGTGATGTGATCGAATGTGACTTTTTAGCCCAGCCAAAGATCTACAATGTCTTGCACAGAGTTGGCATCCAAAACCTTTACTGGCAATAGCTGGCTGTTGTAATTGGGCTCCATGTACCTTTGCGCGTCGTATATATATATATATATATATATATATATATATATATATATATATATATATATATATATATATATATACATACAATTTGGCTTATAAACATTGAAAGCAACGAAAGCAATGTCAGTATCTGAAGTCTGAGCATTTATGGACAGACCTAAATACTGCAACATATTTTGTCTAATATTCTCTCAGTTTTACTACTTACCACCATTACTTTCTCTCTAATATTGAATTCTAACTTTCGAAACCACCACAGGTTAGCAAGAGGGAGAAGATTATTAAGACTCAAAATAATTCTACTTCATCAGACATGTTAGGATAAGAAATCAGGTCGGCCAGCATGATCTTTTAATGTCAAGCGTAAATGTAAGGAATTATGCACTGTAATTAATTACGAACATTTTACTGAGGAAGAACACTTTTCTTTTTTTTATTTCTCTTAGTATTGAAAATGCATCTGCGTAAATATGTATGTCGTCGAATTCTCTACTGATACTATTTATCGAAAATCGTATATGCAGGATCCTCTTCCAATTATATAATAATAGGCGTTGGGAAGGGCATTAAATATACCTTGATAATGATCACAATAAAAATTACGGTGATGCCTACGATGACGAAGGCAATGATGATGATGATAACGGTTATGATGATGCTGATAATATTATTGATGATGCCAATGATTTTGATTACAGCAAACGTAGATAATGATGCTGTACACGATAACATTGACGATGATAATGAGAAAAATGTTCATAATTGTGTATGCATAAACTGATTGATTGATTTTATTTTAATTTTTATTTATCAATTTTTTAGCTGAATATTCCATTTCCTGTAATTTCACATCACCTTACAACTGCGGTTATAAACTCGTGCACGGGTTTATCCATGTACCTGAACAAGTACAAAAGGAACTGGCATTACGTTACCTTCCTGGCAAGTATTGAAATTCCTTAAGTCTCAAAATAAGCATTTTTCTCTTTCCCTTTTATTTCTCCTTCATTCTCTCTTCCTTAATTCTCTCTCTTTTCTCTCCCCTTTTCATTCTTTTTTCTTTCTTTTCTTCTTTTCTCTCTTCTTCCACTCGTCTTTACACCCATTCTTTATGTAAAATCCTTGCTGTAATATTAGTTTGAAAAGGTTAAACGAAAGTGCCCACACACTAAAAAAGACTTCTTCCCAACGAAGATTAGTAACACCCCCATAAAAGATTTCATAACATTTAAAAAAAAATTACCTTCAGACTTCACAAAATGTATTATGTAATTCTCATAGACTTCCAAATACACACACACTCACACACGCACACACACGCACACACACACACACACAACCACACACACACACACACACAAACACATACGCACACACACACACACACACACACACACACACACACACACACACACACACACACACACACACACACTCACACACACACACACACACACACACACACACAACGGAACAAAAGCTTTAACATCCAGCATGTATTTTTATTTTCGTATTTCCTTCTATACTTCCTGTATCTCTCCCTTTCCAAAATAACTTTTCAAAATAACTCTACTAATTCCTTCTAGTGAAACTCTCTTAACTCTCCTCCTCTGATGGGATATCATTTATTTCCCTGAACAGCTGTAAGACCACCTTTCTCATTTTAAATGTCCTAGAAATATCACATAATTTTATTTTACACACATACATGCACACACACGCACACATATTTTTTTCTATCTGCAGAACCTTTTGTTAGTCATCTCTGCCTGTGTGTATTCGAGCTTGTCTGTCACTAGGATTATATGAGCACGTGACAAAGTGATTAATAATTTATTTCCCAACACAAAACTCCAAGTCCAATCCCACGTAGAGACACATGATACAAATATACTCCATCGTAGTCTTTGGGCAACAAACTTTCTGACTGAAATTGGTAAAAAGAAAACTGTGTGAAACACCTATTAGATAGCTTGTATCTATGAATAGACGAGTGTCTTGTCTCAAAGCCCATTGTCATGTGCTGAATCTATTTGAAGGTTATGTTAAATGTTCATGGTTCTGTGCAATGCCCAGTCACTTACTACTATTAGCGTGTAATTCTTTGAATGGTCAACTACGATCCTTCTTTAGAAATACACCCAACATCCATTGATTCCTCATTCAGACTATCACACAGATTAATAAGAGGGATCACTTCATTGATCTGATTTTGGTAAGAATATAAAAGCCTCGACTGTTACAACATCAGATATATAAAGTGATTTGGGAGTCATTTGCAATATTTTTCATTTTAAAGAAAATGATAAATATATTTGTTACTATTTCAAAAATTAATAATTAATATTTGAAAAATCCCAAGTATAAATTCTGATTTCTTCTGCTCAGTCGCTTCATGATTCAGTAACTAAACTATAATTTCTAATCCTTTTCCTTTTTTTTATATACAGGCACTCTGTGGACTATGAGAAGTAAAGGGGAAATCTTATCACCCGCTGAAATATTGGGAAAGTCATGTGTAAAATTCAGGTATATTACACAAGGTGCTGTAGTCGGAAATTTCTCTATTATTTCACATAAACTGAATTCTGATGGTAAAGTTACACGTTCTTTAGAATGGAACGAAACATTTTACAATGACAAAGATGGAATCTATGAAGGACAAATTCAGACTCAAGGAGGAAATATTTTCTTCAAAATCAAAACATATATTGAGTCTGGAAGCTTATTTCTTGATGACATCACAGTTTCTAAAGGAGTCTGTCCTAAATTGAGTTAGTACTTACTTTCTATTTTATTTTATTTTATCGTACTTGTATTATATGATATTTTACTTCAAATAGCTTTCGACGATTGCTACAGGTAAGAGACATTTTAGCATAGGTCTGCTCAATGAGAATTCACGTGAAGTTAATAACCACAGTTTCAAAGCTCATACCCATCACATTGAAACTACTCAAATAAAACTATGTCTGCTACGCCTTTCTACTAAATGTTTAGATGCAATCGTACAATGAGAAATGATGAATCCACAAAGCTATTGCTAACATTTGCAAAAACACAAACCAACAAAATATTTTGGTTGGCTTTTTAAATTCTAGTTGGTTGGCAATTAACGGTTTTAGATAGTTCATCAGAAAAGATACTGTACGAAGATTAAGAGTTTCGAATGAAGGTATCTATTTAACACATGCTCTTATTACTGGTTGCGCATGGGCTTTTGAGATATACAAAGACTATCGCCACTTTCAACATACCAGTAATTCTACTGCACATGAGCATCCACAGTTTATAACACGTACACCGTGTTGACTTACTATTTACTACCTATTCCTTTCCTGCGTATAGTGCAAGACCATTTATCTGATGGCTGAAAGGTTCTGCCTTCCCTTTAGTATTTGATTAAGTTTTCCATGAAGTTGTGCGAGTCTAGTTTTCGTTTCCACGTCTAGAATTTTCTCTGGCCACTACAAAACTATAGAGAACATGAAGTTTTAACAAAGCTTTCTCTTGATCAACAGAACCTAATTGTCTTTCCAGCTTCTTAAATGCTTCAGCTGCTGTTTCACTACAAAAACAACCTTGACAGTCCTTCGAACTAACACAAAGCTGATACGAATTCCGTTTTGGCTACTTCCGTTTTTATCTCTTCCAGTAACTTTTATAATCTGGTCTATCAATTAAAATACTTATGAAGTTGATTCTCACTTGTGAATACCATTTATTTTTAAAGTATTCAAGAGTGATTGAGTATATGAAGATAGGTAATCCGTTTTCCCCATGCGGTTATGACCATGATGCTGGCAACCTCAGTGGCTTGTCTCTTCTATAGTTCTATTTGTGGTAGGTAATTTCTCTCTTACATACTTCTTGTCGAGCAGCTACACCTAATAACATTTGAATACCTCTTTTATTTCGGTCAGAGGAAAGGCAGGCATGCCGTTATCATTCTGCACTCGTGTTCTCAAATATGGTTAATTTTCTGTGTATAAAAATTTTGTGTATAAAATTCGCTGTCATTCATGTTTCCTAAATTGTTTGTTTTGTTAAATATTTTTAATATTCTTTCTTTTGTAAACTTTAAAAATCATTACTAAATGTATTTCAACAGTATTATTTTTTATGCAAATATAACAGAAACTTCAAATACATATATTTTAAATATTGAGGTATATTGATTTGCTTAACTTTTATTATATCGTATTTTATATCATTTGAACTGCTGGAAAAAAGTCATCTTCTAAAAGCTTCATTCACCAATTAAAAGTATTGTTGAGATTGTAAATATTCTTAATATGTACTCTACACTCTAACAACGGACTCATGTTTCAGGAAGTTATGATCAAGTCAAATATTTAGAACTTTAATCAATACCAGTCATTATTTCTATTAATTATAGATTGTCCAGAAAATACCTTTATGTGTCCCGATAAGACCAAATGTATTCATGAAAAGAACAAATGTAACAATTATTGGAATTGCAAAGACGGCAGCGATGAAAACAAATGTCGTAAGTAAACACCTAACACTATTAAATGCTGTGAACTAAGAATAGATGACTATTAGTTCATAGAAAAAAATCCCTTAATACGCTTT
The DNA here is from genome assembly GCF_046866305.1 of Octopus bimaculoides. Lineage (NCBI taxonomy): Eukaryota > Metazoa > Mollusca > Cephalopoda > Octopoda > Octopodidae > Octopus > Octopus bimaculoides. The sequence goes on from NC_142930.1 coordinate 133,903,681, forward strand.
TATAGGCAGTGGATCAGATAAAATACTTTACAATACTTATTCCAAATTCTTGTGAACTGAATTCATATTCCTCACACAAGTCAACTTTGTTTTTCCTCTTTCATTGATAAGTAAACGACGAATCTATGGCGATAGGCTGATGGAAACATTAAAGTCTCATTTGAGACGTTTTGCGACAGTTCCGGTTCAAAGCATTCTGAGATCAAATACTAATCTGTCCTTAATGGATGGAAAACTCAATTCGTTGCCTAGTTTAACACCACCAATTGGTCCTTGGCTACTTTTAGCAGAGACTACACTATTGGAAGCATTTAGAATTGGCTTGCGTATACATCACTGTCTAACTTTTCTCGGAGATCGAGTAAAGGTTCATAGGCTCTACACTATCTTTTTACTAAGTTATCTAAAATATTTTTGCTATGTAAATATGTTCGATTACATGAATATATTTATATACTACGTGTGTACATCCACATGTTTGTACGCACACGCACACACACATAAATATATATATAACAGAAACTGTCTGTGTGTCGGTGTGTGTATGTGTGTGTGTGTGCAAGAAGGTTTATAACTCGAGTTCCACCTAACCGATTCAATTTAAATTTCAAACATGCATTTGGCATGTTGCGTGGCATGTTTTAGTCATAACAACTGCTTCGATCAATGTTCGGTTTTCGCAAAAACTCGATCCTTAATTATCGAGTTTTTAAAAAGTCGTCCGATTTTGATCAAACTTCACATACCTATGCATTCTTACCCAAGGTTTTTCGTTATTTTTTTTTCAAATTCTGTTTCGTTTGGGCACAGCACGGGAAAAACCGATTCAAAAAATTCTTTTAAGGTAGGCCATAGCGCCGGAACCATTGAGCCGATTTAAACCAAAGTCGGTAAACGAATGCATTTTCACCCAACGAGTCTTATGCCATGGTTCATTTCATTAAGTTGTGCTTTGTTTGAGCACAATTCGACAAACTCACATTTGAACAAAATGCTTTGTTGAGATAGCTCCTGATTTGTTTTTCTCAGAACACTGACTCTGTTCCTTCTCCGATGCATAAACAATTAATCTCCACCATGGTGTGCATACACACTGTGACTCCACGTAACCTCAAAATAGCCACTGTCAATAACAGTAAACATCCGGCAATAAATGAATGCGATTTCTATGTGTAGCATGAAATAGTTAAAGCAATAACAGCTTCTGCACTGCACAAGCTACTGGTAAGTACTCACTACTTCCTTTATCCATTTCACTAGCAGTAGTAACCGGCGTTGCATGGGTCTTAATAAATTACCATGAAACTGCGGATACATGAGGCCTTACACTTGAGAAAGGAAGGGTTGGAGTGTGACATTGTTAAAACAATAACCTTGGTAACCTCTTGAATCAAATCAATACCCAAGCTGCCTTTCAAAAAGTTATATTCTTCCGCTGTTTGCGATTTCCGTGTACAAGTGCTTTTGGGTGAAGCCGGGCCAAACCGCTGAACCACCAAACCGATTCGATTGAAATTTCTGTTATGCATTAGGTATGTTCCGTGGCATGTTTTAGTCATAACAACTGCTTTGATCAATGTTCGGCTTTCGCAAAAACTCGATCGATAATTATCAATTTTTTCAAAAAGTCGTCCGATTTCAACCAAACTCGGTACACATTTGCAGTTTGACCCACAGAGTTTCATGGCGTCACGGTACTCAGCGGATGACCGGAAGACTGAAACTGAACTACAGAAGCACAATGAATTGTTTCCAGGCCAGCATCCGAAAGACCGCCATGACCTCCTAGTGCGAGTCTTCCGGTTAAAGCTAATCAAACTAATGGAGCTTCTTAAGGGAGGGAAAATATTTGGCCTCGTTAGATGTTATATGTATACTGTTGAATGGCAAAAGAGAGGCCTACCACATGCTCACAATCTAATCTGGCTCTCCGTAAAAATACCTCCCAACGATATTGACAAGATTATCTTTGCCAAGATTCTAAACCAATCTACTGACTGACATCTGATTGAAATAGTCAAGGCGACCATGATCCACGGGCCATGTGGGCACGGATTCAATTTAGGCTCCCCTTGCTTAAGCAACAAGATCTTCTGCAAGAAGTTTCCAAAAGGAAACACAAACTGGCGTTGATGGATACCCTCTGTACAGACGGTGGCTTTACCACAAAAATTGGACAATATGAGGTTGACAACAGATGGGTTGTACCGTATTCACTGCTTCTTTCGAAGACATTCGGCGCCCACATGAACGTGGAGTTTTGCCATTCCGTCAAGTCCATCAAGTATATCTAAAAATATGTCAAGAAGGGCTCAGACGCAGCTATGTTCGGTCTACAGTTGGAAAACTGCTGTGACGAGGTCTTACAATACCAAGTTGGCCGTTTTATTAGCAGCAACGAGGTCTTCTGGCGTATTTTCGGCTTTCCAATACACCAAAGGCACCAACCCATCGAGCAACTCCCAGTTCACCTGGAGAACGCTCAAAGGGTGTACTTTACCGATGCAACTGCTGCCAGAACTGTTGAAGAGCCTCGACAAACTACTCTCACTGCGTTCTTCGCTCTGTGCCGGAACGACCCACTTGCAAAAAACTGCTTTAGCCTCAGATTGCTTCCTACTACACATGGACTAAGTAAAATGGGTGCGCAGAAAGTCAGGTCAGCCAGTTGACGGACAACCCGGTGTAAAGTTGTTTGACAACTGTCTTGGGAGAGTTTACACGGTGCATCCGAGCCAACCGGAGTGCCTTTATCTTCGCCTTCTGTTACATGAGGTACGTGGGCCTCAGTAGTTTGATGACTTAAGGACTGTCGATGGCTCTTTTTGCAGCACTTACAGGGAAGCATGCCTCAAGCACGGTTTGCTGGAGGACGATGCGCAGTGGGAGGCTACGTTATTCAAAGCTGTTGCATCCCAAACACCTAAGCGTCTACGAGCTTTATTTGCTGTTATGCTGCAAATTTGTGAACTGAACAACCCTTTGTCAAAATTTAAACACGACTTATCGGAGGACTTCATACGTCAGACGAAGTTGCTTTTTCCTGGGATAGAAAATATAAGCGATGAGGTACACAATCAAGCCTTGATGGACATTGAAAATACAGTTGCATCACTCGTGGGAATGACTTGCTCTCATGCGGTCTGCCTAAGCCGCTGCGTTCAGAGTCAGATTTACTTCTTACAGCTCCTACGACACAGATGCCCTTGCCAATTTCGTCCTCGAAACTGAACCAAAGCTTCTTCAGGATCAACGGCATGTTTAAACTATTGTGACTGATCATGTGCGCCAGAGGAAAGGTGGTTTGTTTTTCTTGATGCTCCAGGGGGTACAGTTAAAACCTTTCTAACAAAGATCATCCTAGCGAAGGTCAGGATGCAAAAGAGCATTGCGATTGCGGTCGCATCTTCAGGGATTGCTGCAACTTCGCTGCCTGGCAGCAGAACTGCACACTCCACCTTTAAGTTGCCCATCAATTTAACGAAGTCAGAAACACCTCCCTGCAATATAAGCAAGAACTCTGACCAGGACCAAGTGCTGAAACGCTGTCAGCTTATTGTGTGGGACGAGTGTATTATGACCCACAAGGGAGCCTTCGACGCATTATACAAAACCCTTCAGGATATCAAGGGCTGCGAAGCCCCCATGGGAGGTATTACGCTTTTGTTTTCAGGTGACTTTAGGCAAACTCTTCCTGTTATCTCCAAAGGCACGCGAGCAGATGAGGTTCAAGTATGCCTTAAGTCGTCTCCGCTCTGGCGTCATGTCAGGTCACTGACCGTGACTATCAACATGAGGGATCGATTGCTCGGTGACCAAACGTCGGCTTACTTCGCAAGTGACATTCTGAAACTTTGCGACGGCAAAGTGCTTTTTGATGCTGATGGGGAACTGGACGTCCACCCGTTTGCAACTCCCGTTTCATCTTTGGCGGAACTCGCCGATAAAGTGTTTCCCCATTTAAAAGATAATTATCTCAATCATACATGGCTGTCTGAAAGAGCAGTGCTGGATCCGACAAACGTGACCGTTACAAAACACAATGATCAACTTTCGCAGTCACTTCCCAGTGCTCCTTTCGCATACAAATACGTCGATACGATGGTAGATGCGAATTAATCGGTGAATATCCAAACGGAGTTCCTCAACTCTTTAGACCCTCCGGGCCTACCGCCACATCCGCTCCGCCTTAAAGTCGGAACTCCGGTTATGCTTCTGTGCAATTTGGAGCCCCCACACTGTGGAACGGAACACGTCTGGTTGTAAAAAAAATTGATGAAGCATGTTGTCTTCGTACTGTTGGTTCTGCAGTCAGCATCTTCCGCGTAGATATTAAAAACGTTTTTATAAATGTAAAATTAGGTAAAGAAACACTCCATATTTTAAATGTTTGTTCGCACATTACAAGAAACTTTTTCAAATTACTCCCTCAGGAGCAGACATACCTTTCGCCTTCAGAAGACTGCAATTCTTGCTCCGGTCCAGCATCACCATGTCTGTCAACAAGTCCCAGGGCCAGACTCTTTCTGTGGCCGGACTTGTCTTGGAAGAGCCTTGCTTTTCCCACGGCCAGCTGTACGTTGCATGCTCCAGAGTCGGCAGTAGAGACAGACTGTTCGTATTAACAAGTCGGGGCAAGACAAGAAACATTGTCTTTGGCAAGGCTGAAGTGGGTACGATATCGCCATGCATGCATATAACGGGGTATGCTCAAATACTTTTACTATTTTTCCCATATGAGATGGAAGCATCAGAAAAGAGCGCTTGCCTCTTGACATTTTGTGGGTTTATGGAAGGCGTTCGTGTGGTGCTCATACGATGGCAAAGAGGTGGCGATTCGTTGCAGTTGCACGATAATAATGCGAAGAAACAATGTTGTCAAACAGCTGCTACAAACGGACCAGCGAAAAGGCAGGTTAGGTATTGCATATTTGAGGACACTTCTAATGCCTTCTATACGGTCGTTTACCTCAAGTATGTTTATTTATAACATTAAAGTGACCAATTCAATGGAAAGGATACCAATTTACAGAACGCATGGCGGCTACGTGTTACATGAACCTTTTGAGGGCGACGTTCCAACTGTTGACCATTAACATCCTTCAACTGGGAGCAATCTATCACTCAAAAGGTTCCCTCTTAGGAAACGCTGAAATTGTTCAACTCGTTTCTTTTACTAAACGCTTATTTGTGTGTTTCATTCTATTGCTTCATTGGCAAGTGTATGGTTCTAATTTACGCTGGGCTGAGGAGTAAGGTGTTGAAATCAGAAGAGCATTGCGCGGAAGCGGTAGCCGAGGTAGGGCTCAAAAACTTTTCTCACTTGTAAGAACTCATCTTTCCGCAGTTGAATGGTAATTTATTAAGACCCGTGCAACGCCGGGTACTACTGCTAATATATATATATATATAGTTTTCGGGAAAATAACCAATTTTCAAGAACTCATCGATGAAAATCCACTATCACATATAGAAAAATTAATAATTAAAAGCACAATAAATGAGTATAATATAAAGTAAAGTAAATATCATAAGATAAATATAATAAAAAGATTACACGTGTTTCATAACCAATTTTCAAATAGAAAAGAAATTAAAATCAATTGAAATTATCGAAAATAAGTTCTATTCAAAAATATAGCTACTCGTCAGATCGTAAGTAGAACAATAATTAGATATATATCTCAACCAACAATAAGTACCAAATGAATTAATATGAAATACTTATTATATAAAGATAGAAAAATTATTTAAAAAATATCATAATATCAAAATAATAACCATTCAATAATCATCCCTTCATCCATTATAATAACATGTATATTATATACAAAAAACATCTTACCTAAATTATCATTGTTTTAAATACAAGTTGAACGAAGTTTAAGTTTAAAATATTAATGAAGATAAAATTAGTACATATTTAACCGGTGTAATAGTTAAAGCTATACTATTTAAAGCTAAATACGTTTATTTAATTATGATTAAAGATCAATTGAATAATAGAAAAATACAAGATTATTTATTTCTACAAACGTAATAATAAAAAATATGAATGAAAAAATTATGAATGGAAAAAATTATGAATGAAAAATTAGGAAAGAAAAAATTATTAAGAATAAAAGGTTAAACTTTATATATATATACAAAGTTTTGATTTAAAAAAAACTTTAACGATATTATAAACTATAAAGATTAATAATTAATCAAATAATATTAATCAAAAATAATCGAAAATATATCAACACTATTCCAATCGAAGTTCTAATATTATGTTGAAATGAAACTATAACTTCTAAATAATATAGTGTTAAATAAGTTATCTATTAAAATAATCTATAAAGAACCAAATGAATAGTATAAAAACAAGAATACATATTATTTTCAAATAGTAGAAAATCTTTAGCAAAGTGAAAACAGTACTTACCCAAATTTTTCCATAATTCAAACTGAAAACTAAGACGTTATCTAATAGCTATAGCGTTTTAAGCAAGAGTTCGCGCGAACTCTTGCTTAAAACGCAAACTCTTGCTTAAAACGCTATAGCTATTAGATAACGTCTTAGTTTTCAGTTTGAATTACGGAAAAATTTGGATAAGTACTGTTTTCACTTTGCTAAAGATTTTCTACTATTTGAAAATAATATGTATTCTTGTTTTTATACTATTCATTTGGTTCTTTATAGATTATTTTAATAGATAACTTATTTAACACTATATTATTTAGAAGTTATAGTTTCATTTCAACATAATATTAGAACTTCGATTGAAATAGTGTTGATATATTTTCGATTATTTTTGATTAATATTATTTGATTAATTATTAATCTTTATAGTTTATAATATTGTTAAAGTTTTTTTAAAATCAAAACTTTGTATATATATATAAAGTTTAACCTTTTATTCTTAATAATTTTTTCTTTCCTAATTTTTCATTCATAATTTTTTCCATTCATAATTTTTTCATTCATATTTTTTATTATTACGTTTGTAGAAATAAATAATCTTGTATTTTTTCTATTATTCAATTGATCTTTAATCATAATTAAATAAACGTATTTAGCTTTAAATAGTATAGCTTTAACTATTACACCGGTTAAATATGTACTAATTTTATCTTCATTAATATTTTAAACTTAAACTTCATTCAACTTGTATTTAAAACAATGATAATTTAGGTAAGATGTTTTTTGTATATAATATACATGTTATTATAATGGATGAAGGGATGATTATTGAATGGTTATTATTTTGATATTATGATATTTTTTAAATAATTTTTCTATCTTTATATAATAAGTATTTCATATTAATTCATTTGGTACTTATTGTTGGTTGAGATATATATCTAATTATTGTTCTACTTACGATCTGACGAGTAGCTATATTTTTGAATAGAACTTATTTTCGATAATTTCAATTGATTTTAATCGATTTAAATTTCTTTTCTATTTGAAAATTGGTTATGAAACACGTGTAATCTTTTTATTATATTTATCTTATGATATTTACTTTACTTTATATTATACTCATTTATTGTGCTTTTAATTATTAATTTTTCTATATGTGATAGTGGATTTTCATCGATGAGTTCTTGAAAATTGGTTATTTTCCCGAAAACTATATATATTTTATATATACTTTATCTATAAGGCTCAATTTAATTTTAATTTTTTATAAATTGATTTTAATTGAGTTTTTTACCTGTAATTTTGGATTTTGTCCCTAATAATAATATATATATATATATATATATATATATATATATATATATATATATATATCAGTTTGTAGGGACTGGTTCGGAAATTTCAGGATTTTAATGAGTGTAGAATCATCTATTGTAACTTAGGTATACTCTGACTTGGAATAATCACACCCGTTGATGTCCCAACTAGGGATTAATAAGCGTATTGTGAGATTGCTTTCGGATCCAGCGTAGATGTGACCCTTCGGCGCTTTTGCTGCTCATCTAAGAGAAAGTAATTCCAAATAAATAGTGCATCCTGATAACTACTGGCCTCGTGGCACTTGTTGCATCAGACCAATACAAGTTTGAAAGACGAGAAACGGGAACCGGTTCTGCACAAACCATATCCATTATAATAATAAACTGTCGCTGTCCTTCAGGATAATTTGAGTTTTTAAAAGGGCTGTAGGAGTGAACCCCTGTAGAATATCTGGAGGGAGAGACACTAATTCAGATATGTAATCAATATGTGGTAAGCTTAAGGCACCATGCATGCTGTGAACAAATTGGTAGTCTTTCCCTCGTGACGTATCCACGAGTGCAGAGGTACTAAGTACACACGGGAAACGGCACTTGCTTCTGTAAACAGCCCAGGCACAGCAAAGTAGGAAAGTTACTGTCTCTTCAATATCCTCGATCAACGACGATAAAGTTCGATGTTTCTCTTCTCTGTAAGTATATATATATATATGAATTTAATTGGGTTCTTTATAGTATAACTTTCATTATAATAAAGCGGAGGGACGAAAGCAATTGGTGATACGATGTTAATGAATTTACAAAAAGGCTAATGGTATCATTGTGGATAGTTCAATCAAAAATTATTATTTATGGTTTTATTATGAAAAATTGGGTAACATAGTCAAAGAAACTGATTGAAGAACTCTGTAACCGAGTGAAGGAATGATGTGGGGTGTAGCAGAACGTTTTTCAAAGAATAAAGAGGAAATATAGGAAGAAACGTATTAAACGTCGATTTGCAGCTGTTAGTCTGTGAATATGTCACCATAAGAAACACTATTGAAAGACCGTGGAAATCAATAAAAATATGCAAGAAAGAAACCAATGATTTCAAACTTTAATAAAATCCCCAGTTTCATCTGTGTTAAAGAGTTCTGCAAGAAAGATGATTTTTGGCTGTGAAAAATATGGTCTGATGAAAGCAAATCCTGCCAATTTTCCAGTTCAAGACAAATATATATAAGTCGCACCAAAAGCCAATGGAGGTCCTAAGAATACAGAGAAAATTGTCTTTCATTCAGGATATATCTATGTGTAAATAAATGAATATACACAGATATATATGTTCAATCTCGGACACCTTTTACCAGGTCAGAGTGAGAAACAAATAGGTGATGAGAAGAGCTGTCATGGGAAGTTTGCAGGACATGGTGATTAAGCAGCGGTTTGCTGGCCATGTGCTTCGATTACCGCAGAAAAGATGATGGAGCGGACGCTGGAAGGGTAGGGGCAACCGAGAGGAGGACCAAGTAAGACGTGGTTGCAGTACTTTCGGGAACGACATGATAGTAATGGGAGTTGGTCCTAGTGGAGCTAAGAGGAAGCTCAGCATTAATTCGGGATGTTTGGTGATGGCTCGTTGCCCGTTGTGCTGACAGCACTGGAGGATTTAAGAGCTAAGAAAAATATATGTCCATATACAGATATATAAAGATATACACATTTAAATATATTCATATATGTACTATGTACGTATGTATGCATATAAGTATATGATATATAAGTGTCTGTATGTATTAAGTATGTTAGCATATGTTTGTAAATGTCCGATAATTCCGACAAGACTGTAAGTCCATTTGTTAAATCCTGGATGCTGTTGTCTTTATAAGTTTCAAAAGATATAATCTTCAGAAGTAATGTAATTACCAAAAATAAATTTTAAAGTAATCTTGGCATTATAGGTCTATATGAGAGGGTCTCTCAAGACAAATACTACAGTAATACGGCGTTCTAACGATGCATCCATATGAAGTAGGATATAAAGATTGCCATTTGGTACTATTACTGATTCTCTTGTTAATATTTAATTTCAAAGTAATTCATATAAAAGAAAAGTATCCATATTCTATTTATGTAATTCATATTGCATTTTGTGTATATTAATACAAACCAGTATGATTTCTGTATCAGCATAAACTGTTTCATCTCCATAAATTGCTATTGTCAGGTTCTTTCCCTAAATCACTTTTGTGCAAAGGTATCTTGCCCGGAATTGTTAAGTAAACCCTTAAAAGGATGGTAACGAAATACAATGGTAACGAAAGTTTAAGTTTACATTATAATCTCGAATGATGCCAATAGGATCTGAATGGTTTTGCAATAAAGTATGTTTGTCTATTATGAATAGTTTATTGATTAGAAAGAATCCTAATACAAAACTCATGAAATGATCAACATTTTGTTACGTACACATTTTAAACACTAATACACCATAATTAGTTCTCTCAAAGCAGTCATAGAACTATTAATAACTTCTGCAAAGCCATTAACCACAGTTTTCGTAAAACATCCGTGTTTTATATTCAAGATTTTATATAAAACATATTATATTATTGTTAATAATTTACGTTCATTATTTGATCTTCTACTAATTTTCTCTTAATCTAAATTTCAGCAAATACTCTCGACTGTCATTTTGAAGATAGCAATATGTGCGGCTGTAAAAGTTTCCCTCCGAATTCTTGGGTAATTGATTTCGGAATAAGATCTAAGAATCCGCGTTACGATTACTCAGAAGGAACAGCTTACGGTGAAACATTTTCCAATATTTCAATTTTGCCTTGAATTGATATCTATTATAGCCTGAAAGCATGTATCGGATATGCGTACAATACACTATCTCTTCATAATTATGTTTCCCTTTTCCTATTGTTAATTCTTATTTTAACTCACTTTTTCACAGATCAATATCTTCGTTCAGTATTCATCCTAAAATTTACAAGCACTTTCTCAAGCAATTTAATATTTAAATTGCTAATAAAAAATAATTAATCTCCTTCTAATCGCAGAGTAACGTATACAATTAACATTGCCTGTTTCATTACTACATATAATAGATTTTATACTTTCTTCTATATTGCAAGGAGAATTTTTCTTATCAACAAATGTATCAAAATCTATAAACTATTGTTGCTCGTTCTGCTTGCTTTCTCATGATGATGTTTACTTATAATAGAATATTTTCTTTTTTTAGGCCAATATATGAGACTCAACTCCACTAAAGAAAGCCGACTAGAATTGCCTAAAATAACCAGGGCAAGTAATTTCTGTTTGGACTTTTATTATATATTTTCCGGACATGGTAATCTGTCAGTCTATAGCAATAAGACTTTGCTAATGACACTTTCAAAATTTGATGCCGAAATCTGGACAAATGCTTATGTTACACTGTCTAAGGGAGTTCACAATATTTCCTTTGTATACTCAGGTGGAAACATAACTACACTGGCTGTCGATAGTGTGGTAACAAAATCAGGCGAATGTCCAAAGAAAGGTAAGCTATGTGAAGTTTTTTTTTTGTTTTTGATATTTTATTTCTGTAAACGAACAGTTATGGATAAACATATGGAAATGACAAGTACATACACAGACTGTTAAGATCTGGTTCCAACACTATTCATTTAAAGTTTCTTTCGTCCACTTGAACAAAACCTCCGTTGTATAAAGCTTAACAACTGTAAAAGTGGGCATAAATATAGCAAATGTAGCATAGACAAATCTGAAGACCTCTTACTCCATAGACAGTGTGAGTAATACTTAATTCTGTTCCTATCTAAAGTTACTTTTACTTCAACTTTTAAATTCCCATTTAAATAATGGTTTGATCAGTGTGATCAGTAACCATATTCGGGCGTTTTATTTTAAATATGTGCATTGCAATCCTACAGAGCTTTTATTTTGGAGAATTTATTTCTAACGCGAGTTAAAGTACAACTACCTGAAATTAGTGATATTTATATAAGTAGGAGATTAATCATCAAATGCTAAATATTACAAATAATATGATCTAATGTGATCATTGTGCATATTAAATGTAAGTAAGGATCGATTAACAAAGTTTATCTAAGTAATGAGCATGCACAAACACGCTTTAAGTTGTTTAAACTTATAAAGTTCACTAACAAAATTCATTCCAATACGATAAGATGATCACAATGTTTAGTCAATATAGAAGAAAGTTAATGTCGAATGTGGTCTTTAAAACCAACAGTTGAAAGCAATAAAAATTCGACAATCTTTCTCCAACTATTTATTCCCTTTCACTAAAAGAGAGATAATTTTCATTCATGCAGGATGTAACTAAGGGAATCAAATTATATTGATATGTATTTCTTTGATGAAAACGAAAATCATTTTTGCTTATAAGTGAACTTAAAATACAGAGGTAAAGAACAAGATGCAGTGAGGCGTGTTTGATATGCTAATTTTCCAAACGTTAAGCTCTAAATACAACCAGTGCTTATTTCCTCTCTCAGGTGGGAAATAAATCATCTATGTTGTTGCATCCAGATTTATTGACATATATTTCCAACAGATAGTATATTGCTTAATTACACAACAATATGCCTGCGGGGAAAATTAACCGAAAAAATTAGTTAGTATATAGCCTTTAATCCTCCATTCGTCCCACTCTCTCACAGAAGGTGTCCTAATGATATTTTATTATACAAATCAGTGTTCTTTGGCCAAATATTTATTCAGGAGCAACAGTTCTAGAAGGTATTGCCCATCGACATATCATTGATTATTCTCCTAAATATTGTAATTGTAGTCTATCGCTTAGGTTACTCTACAGAGAATTTAGGCCCAGGCATAGTTGAGTGGTCAAAACGTTCACTTTGCAGCCACGTGATTTTGGTTTTAATCCAACGGCACGACACCTGGACAAGTGTCTTCTGGCATTGCTTCGGGTCGACCAATACCTTGTGAGTGAATTTGGTAGACGAAAAGGTTGTTGAAGCTTGTCGATTGTGTGTGTGTGCGTGTATGTGCGTGCGTGTGTGTGTGTATGTGTGTGTGTTCCCCTAACACCTTTGGACAACCGGCGGGGGATTTTGTACTTGTCCGTAACTTAGCGGATTGGCAAATTTAGGGTAAAAAACCCCCTTTACCCGCACCCACATATTGCACTTGGTATAACACTAGTGTAACAATAATTGGGTACCCTCCCAGCAGTATATTGGATATATATTATCCCTTAGTGGGTTGGATCCTCAACTCCTAACTCTCTTGGATTATATATATATATATATATATATATATATATACACATACACACATATATATATATATACATACATACATACATACATACATATATATATATATATATATATATATATATATATATATATATATATATATATATATATATATATATATATATAATTTTACGTCTGTTTTCCAAGCTGGCATGGGATAGACAGTTTGGCAGAATCTGGCGAACCGGAGAACTGTTCAGACTGCAATTATTTGTTTTGGTATATTTTCTATAACTGGATGCCCTTCTTAACACCACTTTATGGAGAATTTGCGTAACACTGGTAGGTGTGCATTTTACGTGGCACTGGTACCTGTAAATGACATGCCTGTATGTATGGATAATAGCGATTTTACTTAACTTGACATGTCTTCTCGAGTACAGCAAATCGCCACAAATCCTCGTCCCTTGTTATCTCTTCAGCGAGGACCAGCATCTGGGAATCCTTTCTCATTACTTCGTCCCACATATTTCCGGGTTTACTCTTTCCACAGGCTCCCTCCACAATTAGAGATCGGCACTTCTTTATGCATCACATTACTGTGCCAGCACAATCGTCCCGCTTGCTCACAGCATCTGATGCCTATTGTACCCCTTTTCCCTCTTAAATAATTTGCAAGCTGCTGTATGTGCACACTCAATCGTATAAATGCATATATATAATGCATGTGTATAAGGATAAAATTATCCAGGCGGGTACCGTAGAAGCTCTCGGTTGAATTCCATGTTACACCAAGTAGTACCAAGTGTCAATGATCCCTAAGTATAGAAATAAGATAAATAGCACGAGGTTGAGCAAGTTAATCTAGTCCCTCATAAACAAGAATGCTAACTTTAGAATAAAATGGGATAAAAGTAGTACAGCTACTCCATATAGAAGAGGGGGAAAGATATCATTTGTGCATTGAAGCAATGTCCCAGATTTTTACATACAAGCATTAAATTACTCAGAACAGGTCCTGAGATATTTACACATGCACAGAAAAACCTTTAAACATTTTCAAGCAGATATCGAATAAGTTTGTATTTTATACAAAGGAGTAGGGGATAATCTAGGTGTATGTCGTGACATTATTTGGCCTAACTCTCGATTTAATATCTCGATTATCACTAGATTAAAATCATGGTGACACATGAAGGTATGGAAATATATGAGTAACACTTATATAAAGTGCACAGCTATAAGATATATTGATGGAACCCAATCGACGTAATTCTTTTCACTCTCCTTTAACCCTATAGCAAGCATTTTACGCTGCCTAGATACGATTTGACCTAATTCAGCATAAATCAAACGTCCGCTTCCTGCTCAGTACTGGTGTTAAGTAGAGGTGACACTAAATGTAAATCTTATAGCAATATCAGATTTCAAAACATCTCCCATCACTTCACTTAGTATCTTAAACTAACCATATGTAAACGAATTAGCTTAGTTCGCATCGAACAATGCTTGCTTTGGGGACCCTGGATAAAGGTGCACAGGAGATTATGCTGGGTTGCATGTGTAATTGTATACGCTATGTGCAGCAGGAACACGTGTCAGTCGTTGTAATCAAATAATGATGCACTACGATCAACTGTAAAATTAAAAGGAAAAATTGTTGTTGATAAGCCAGTCTCGGTATTCTTTATAATTGTTTGAAATATATACATACATACATACATACATACATACATACATACATATATATATATATATATATATATATATATATATATATATATATATATATATATATATATGTATGTATGTATGTATTTGTGTGTGTGTGTGTATCGAGAGAGAGAGAGAGAGAGAAAGAGAGGATAAGAAATGGAGCAATAATTAACAATGAGAGGTCGTTCATTGGTGATTTAAAGTCGTTATTTAATTAAAATAAGAGTATGTTTACAGCTGTTTCTATTTATGAAAATGGGGGTAAATTTGCATGTACTTAGTTGCAATTGATAACCTTCTTCAGAACAATTATATGGCAAAGATAAAGAGAAGGAAAAATAGAAAGGAAAATAGAAGGAAAGGAAAAGAAAAAGGAAAAATGTTCGTTAATTCAATAGTCTTACGTTTTAGTGACTTACATAATTCTCTGTCTCTGTCTCACTTGTTAACTCTTGTGGGTTCGAACCCACAAGAGTTAACAAGTGAGACAGAGACAGGCAGAATCAAGAAAAATGCCGCTGTTACTTGAATACTATACAAATATGTCTTTAAAAAGACTTTTCTTTTAAATTTACCAAAATTTAATTTTTCAATAATTTTTCAAAAATATATTATTCATATTTACTGTTGAAAAGATCTCAAGGATCGAAACCGGTTCTGTAATGTTCTTTATAAAAGTATTTTAGCATTTTCTACTTTGTCTTTTTTCCATATATATCTACCCATGTGTTCCTCTTCAACCTTTTACATACATCTATATATATATATAATAATATTAGGGACAAAATCCAAAATTACAGGTAAAAACTCAATTAAAATCGATTTATAAAAAATCAAAATTAAATTGAGCTTTATAGATAAAATATATAGTTTTAGGGAAAATAACCAAGTTTCAAGAACTCATCGATGAAAATCCACTATCACATATAGAAAAATTAGCAATTAAAAGCACAATAAATGAGTATAATATAAAACAAAGTGAATATCATAAGATAAAGATAATAAAATGACTACACGTGTTTCATAACTAATTTTCGAATAGAAAGGAAATTTAAATCGATTAAAATCAATTAAAATCAACTAAAATCAATTAAAATCAATTAAAATCAATTGAAATTATCGAAAATAAATTCTATTCAAAAATATAGTTAATCTTCAGGTCAATAATTAAAATAAATAGATATATATATCTCAACCAACAATAAGTACCAAATGAATTTATATGAAATACTTATTTATAAAGATAGAAAAATTATTATTAAAAATATCAAAATATCAAAATAATAAGCATTCAATAATCATCCCTTCATCCATTATAATATATGCTAACATGTATATTATATACAAAAACCAGCTTACATAAATTATCATTGTTTTAAATACAATTTGAACGAAATCTCGCAGAAAATACAGCTGTGGCCATGCTGATGCACCGCCGTTTTGCTACACTGTTATTACTGAGAGCCTCCTCCAATATGTCGCACTTGGTGAAGAATGGAGTTTGATGTAGCTATTCTCATTTGCACCCCTTGCCGTGAGGTAGGTTCATCTGGGACTCTAGACAGGAAGAGGTCCAGCTTTAATTTAAAAACGCCTACATCTACTTTGTGCAGGTTCCTCAGGCTCTTCGGGGGAATATTAAAAAGCTGTGGGCTCCTGAAACCCAGGCTGTTGCAGTAACTGGTCCTGAAGCGCGATGGCGTTGCTGGGATCTTTGGCACCATGCAGTATTGTCCCGTTCTGGCATTGGTGTAGCTTTCAATGCCAAAATTTGGCACAATTCCTTCCAGGATCTTCCAGATGTATATTACTGCATACCTCTCCCGCATTCTCTCCAGGGAGTAGAGTCTTAGTTGTTTCAGCCGTTCCCAGTAGCTGAGCAGTTGCAAAAAGACGATCTTCTTTGCGAATCTTCTCTGGATTGCTTCAAGGTCCACTGTTAATTTTACACTGTTGGGTGACCATAGCCAGGAGCAGTAATCCAGGCGGCTGAGTACGAATGTCCTCCAGAGGACTATCATGGTTTACTTATCTCTGGTTCTGAATGTTCTCAAGATCCATCCAGCCAGTCGTCTGCACTTTGTCGCCCTCCTGATAATGTGCACTTGGAAAGAGGCATCATCACTCATGTCGATACCCAGGTCCCTCACTGATTTAGGCTCTGGGATTGAAATTCCTTGTGAACCAGTGTACCCTGTAAGTTTCATATTCAGTCTTGGACGCTAGTAGCGAAGGGCTCAGAACTTTTCAGCATTAAACTGCGTATTATTATCCTCAGCCCATCTGTAAATTGAGTCCAACTCCTGCTGCAGGTGTGCGACATCACTGGGGTTCTGTATTTTCTGCGAGACTTTCGTATCGTCTGCGTAGCTTGCAAGCTTGCAAGGGTGGCTATCCGGTCACTTGAGGGCATATCTGAGAGGGCCACTATGAAAAGCAGTGGTCCCAAGACGTTACCCTGTGGAACACCCCTCACTATTTGTGTTTTCATAGAGGTGGCTCTATTAGCCACTACTGCCTGACTTCTACCTTTCAGAGCGTCATGTAACCACTCTCCAAGTTTTCCAGCTATACCGAGATCACGCAGTTTGTGGCATATCATAACATGATCCATTTTGTCGAAAGCTTTTACAAAATCAAGGTATATTACATCCACATTTGAGTTGTTGAGTAACTGCCTCAACACCCAGTCATAATGTTGTAAGAGCTGGGTCAGGTAGCTCCTACCTGGTCGAAAGCCATGCTGGGTATCACTCAGCAAGTTATTTTCTTCAAGGAATGCGATTAGTTTCCCTCTGACTATTCATTCCATAACTTTGCTGGTGTATGAAGTCAGAGAGATAAGCCTATATAAGTTTTTGGCATCTGCTCTGCCTCCCCCTTTATGGATTGGGCATATTATTCCCTCCTTCAGCTTGCTCGCAGTCTGCCATTTGCAAGAAAACTCTGGAAGAGAATCTGGAGTGGTTTTGCCAGGGCATGCTTACACGATTTGAGGAGGATTGCTGGGAAATCATCAGGACCAGCAGTTGAGTTTGCGTCCACCTCATCTATGGCTAGTAGTATATCTTATTCGCTAATGTCGATGTATTCCATCGTAACTGCCTCGCTAGTTATAGGTGAGGTGGCAAAGCAATCCACTGGTTCGTTCACTTGACTGTGTTCCAACGGCGTGGTAAAGACACCTTTGAACTGGTGATTCAGTACCTCACTGATCCTAGTTGGACTGTCTGTGAGGGAGCCATCCTTTTGGAAGAGGGGTTCTATCTTGCAGCGTACTGAGGCTGTTTCTTTCGCGTAATAAAAGGTCTTTGGGTTTGACTTAATGTTTTTTATAACCCAGGATTCATGTTTGATCTCTCCCTCACATAGGATTGTTACAGCCTTTTTTCAATCTCCAATAGTGTTGTTTTTAGGCGGGACCTTTCGCTACTTTTGGAATGTTTTTTGAGTCGATTTGCAACCTTCGTCCGTCGTCTCATGAGGATCTTACTCTCCCTTGGAATCTTGTTCCAATTTGTTTTGGCCTTGTACTCTTGGACATATTTCTGGTGTATGGCTTGCACAACAGACATGGAACATTCTAGTTTCATGTCAATGTCTGATGTGGAGAGACATTTTGGCTAGTCCTGTCTGAGAATCTCTTTCTGGATCGATTTCCAGTCTGCTTCGCGGAAGTTCAGATTGGAGAGATTTCGGCTGCTTCCTTTAGGCTGTATGTCTCTGGTTACTTTCGGCCCAAACATAGCTCTATTATGTTGTGATCCGAGACTAATGTCGGTGTCACTTTCACATCATGAACGATGTCCATATTGTTCGTGAAGCAGAGATCCAGAATGTTGTTCGCCCAAGTTGGTCTGAGTACAGCTTGCTCCATGAATAGGGCATTGGTGAGGTTGAATAGGGACTCCACCTGTGCTTGCTTGCAATGAGTCATTCCTGAGAACATGAGACTGGTCCATTTGATGTTGAGGAAGTTGAAATCACCCATTAGAAATATGGTCACGTGGTGTTCCAGTTTCATGAGGATTTCTTTAATTCTTGTGAGGCAATCTTGAAACTTGCCTATGTAGTTTGGAGCATCAGATGGGCAATATGTATTGCATATGACTATATTATGTTGTCTTATGTATACAAATAGAGAGTCACATACCGAATTTGAGCATGACAGTAAGACCTGGAGTGTGAGGTCGTCACGGATGTATGCAGCAACTTCACTATGGCTCCTTTCCCTTCTGTCTTTTTGCAGTTTGGCATATTTTGGTAGTGTACTTCTGCATCCTCTATATCAGGGCTGAGATGAGCTTCCATGAGTGCTATGCATAGGGCTTGATTGCATGCAGCAAGGTCTCTCAGGAAAGAAATTTTGCTTTTATTATGATGCAACAGGCTCCCGATATTTAGTAAAAATATTAGCGTAACGACTGTGCAGGCGTTAGGGGAGGCCATCCCGTGTCTGTTGATTGTGGTGGTCTTGCGCAGTGGTGGGCAAGGTTCCTTGTTTGTGCTTGGTGTAGCCAGGTCAGCTGCTGCATAATCTTTTGCGCCAAGACTCTTGCTCAGCTGCTGCGTTGCGCATAACCTCTGAAGAGTGCACTTCTTTTGTAAATTTTTTCCTTGGAGACATTTGTTGTCTATATATATATATATATATATATATATATATGTGTGTGTGTGTGTGTGTGTGTGTGTGTGTGTGTGTGTGTCTATATATATATATATATATATATATATATATACATATATATTATATAGTAGAACAATAAAGAGAAAGTTCTTGGTACAGTATTATATATATATTTGAAAGAATGAGTAGAGGTGGCCTCTTTTTAATAGATAATTTTTATTTTAATCTTAATAACAATGCTTACAGTGAGTTACTCTGATATGAGTTTCGTGCTTCAAGTGGCCGTTGTCAGACTGAAAAATTTATGTTTTAGTAGTTGCTTAAATAGCAAAAAGATTTTTCTTAAAGTATACATACAAAACAATATACACAAAAAACATAAAAGAATATTATATATATATATATATATATATATATACACACAAGTTACGTATGCATAAAAAGACAAACCGGTAAACTGATTGATTGATTGATTGATTGATTGACTGATACTGTCAATGATATTATATTGGTTTTTCTTTTTAATTTAAAGATTGTAAAGAGTATTGGAATACTTGTAAATACTACAATACCTGCTATCCTTACACTGGAAAATGTGATGGAACAAAAAATTGTCCAAATGGAAAAGATGAAAGTAATTGTGGGAGTAAGTTTTATTTATATTTATATTTCTTCAAATATATTTATCTAGTATATATAAATCACAATATGTGTGTATATTGACTAATGCATACATGCCCACAGTTCTCAGCCGATTTTCACCATACTTTACACACATATTACTTATGTCCCCAAAATGGTCATGCACTATAACATTTTGCCCAGAGCTCCCGCGTAAATGGACAAACCAGGTAAAACGGTGGGCTATACGGGTTTTTCTCTAATTCGTATTATGTACATAGTTTCTTTTTGTATGTCGGATCTTCCGTACTTTCTTAATCTATATGTCCTTATATTGACATCAGAGAATATTTTTTAGTGGTTTTCACATTTTAAAAATATTATTATTTATTTATATGTTGCAATTTTGTATTATTACTTTGTTAGAGTATATCATAAAAGTGAACGGATTTTGTCTATTTATTTATTTCGTCTGTCCATCAGTTATCATTTATTTATATGTTGTAATTGTGTATTAAAGAATATTATAAAAGTGAAAGGATTTTGTCTACTTATTTATTTTGACTGAAAACTTGCGACGGTGATTACATTGACTAGTGACACTGTACGCGATGAATATCTAATACCAAACAATCTTAATCTCCATATTTAAACTGCATTAAACTTTGGCTACCTATTCTCAGTTACTTGAAAGGTGATGTTCCCTTCCCTATCTTCTATTTGTTGATACTTTTGTTTACCTACCAATGCGTTGTTTCACTCTAAAGATGCTTAGTTACCCATCTATTATGATATGTCGAACGCGACATCTTTTCACTGCGAACTGCTAAATTTTCAAAGCAGTATTCGTAAACTGAAGTCAAACTAGTCGTGTCTTCATTTTTCATTACCTGAAGTCAATTTCAGAGTGGCTGTACACTGTAAGCACGTAGCAAATACATTCCTTCAGCTCTACTTTTTCAAGTAGGTATTATGCCATTTTGAACATACCAATCACATTTCTCTCCGAAAAAAATAGCTCTCTTTGCTGCTGAATAAAATAAACTTGCAGAGAAGGAGTTTTAAAGTCTTCCTTCAATTTCCTTACACCATTTATGTGGATGTTTCTGACAAGAAATTTCGCTTTCATTAAAACAACTATAACTATAATTTGTAGTCATTATCCGTAATCTACTCCTAAAACTCTTCAGCAGCTCTACTTTGAATCGCTTCCAAACTTATATGTTCTATGATCATTGAATAACTAGCCTTCAATTTGGTTTTCTGTTCCTAGGTAAATCGGAAACATAGATTGCCGTGTTACTCATAAAATTTCTCGATAGTTCAATTATTTGGTGAAAAAATACCACCAAAGCAGCTTAAAGCGTCCAAAGGACGGGTGCGTTTGCTAGTTTATAATAAACATTTACCCCATTATTTCTGTTGTGGTAGTGGTTACAATTTAACAAGGAAAAATAAAGTATGGTAAATTCTCCACAGAATGTTATCATCATTATTATTATGATGATCATGATCTTCATCCCTTTGATCACTACCAACACCATCATTACTACCATCACTATCATTACCAATATCACCACCATTATTACAATTAGCATCCAGGTGTACAGAAAT
Source organism: Octopus bimaculoides (assembly GCF_046866305.1). Taxonomy (NCBI): domain Eukaryota; kingdom Metazoa; phylum Mollusca; class Cephalopoda; order Octopoda; family Octopodidae; genus Octopus; species Octopus bimaculoides. Next base: position 133,925,230 of record NC_142930.1, read on the forward strand.
ATATTTGAAAACGGTGCTACAATGCAGCCCGTTCGATCTAACGACTCCGTTTGGAGTGAACAGTTTGGGTCTCATATAGGTTGAGATTTATCTGGAACAGTGGATCTGCAGGTTGTATCTATTGATTTGGCTGACTACCTGCATGCGCAAACGCGAGTTCAGTCAAAACTAGCGCAAGTGATAACCGATAACAAAAAGGGTTTGTCATGATTGTCAGTATCATTTAGTATCTGTTGTTTTATGCTAGTATGGATTAAAAAGGTTTCCGGTAGTACTGACCATTTCCTTTCTTAATATTGGTTTCAAATTTTAGCACACTGGCAGCCACTTCGGGAGAGGGATAAGTCGATTCAAATGGTACTTATTTTATTAACACCAAAAAGAATGGAAAGCAAAATCGATGTCGGCAGAATTTGAACTCAAAACGGAAAGACGGACGAAATACTGCTAAATAGTTTTCCCGGCATGGCAATGATTCTTCCAGTCTGCTACATTTCCCTTTCTCAATATTAACGCACTCATCATATATTACCTGTCACTATATAGCGTTACTTTAGTCCTATATGTATAAAAAATCACATTGCATAACATTGCCACAGTAACCAACCTGTATACACAAGCTGATACTTTTAATTCCTACTTTCTTAGTTTCATCCATTCTGTCCTTCACACAGATTAACATTGCAACATATCTCTCTCGAGCCTTCAAAGATCTTCCGCATCGGTGACCTTACTTCAACGCTATGTTATCATTGCATTCCGTGCACGAGCGAGAAGTACTTTGTTCCTATATGAAACTAGATAACAATTCTCTGATTCGTTCCATCTCTCTCTTTCGTTCACTGTCTCTCTTTCTCATTCTCTCCTTCCCTCACTCTGATGTAATTTCATAATAGCAACCCAACTTCTTGATGAGTAAGAAATCTATTGTCTTACAGGATACAAATAATTTCTTAATTTCTTACATCTAAATTTTGAGTTAGAAATCACACCAGAATCAGCTTTACATGTCTCATTTCTGGTTTTATTAAACAACAGAATCAGTTTGGACTTGATTCGAACCAAAATATATCAATTAATAACCTAACAAGCATTTTAGTGAAGAGTCGTCAAAAGTGTCAGCAAACTTAATCAAGTATTTAGCAGCATTTACTATCCGTATCATTTCTCACTATTCTGAATTTAAATCACGCTAGGATAAACTGTCATTTATATTTCCAGGGTCAATAAGTGTTAGTAAAGTGATCCAACCAACTTTTAACATCACCTTTAGAAAACTGATGTCATTCCTAATAGAAAGTATTCAATATCTTAATTTGTATTCTTATTAATATAGGTTACAAACCAAAATATAAATTGACTGGTGGTCAAAATTTGTGGTCTGGAAAATTGAAAACGCTTTGGGGATCGGAATACTTGACAACATGTTCCTACTACTCTCCCTCTGAATCGATATTGAATACGATCTGCTCCAATTTTGGTTTCAAGTAAATAATTTATTAATTTATTACGAGTATTTTCATATTCATTTATTACAACTATCTATATATTGATTTATTACAAGAATTTTTATATATAAACTGTTAAAAATAATATCTGCCTAAATTAATCTTTTCATTTTCTTTATGTTGCCACTCCTCTGCAGCACATATAGAATGAGACATGTAGGATCCAGCTATAAAACTGCAACGGACTGCCGCTGAGCCGGTTATAATTTTGAGTGTCACCTTCTGTAGCATATCCATTGTGTATCGCCCTCTTTATCTGCTGCTTCAGGCGTTGAGAACTCTTGTGTTCATTATCCGCTTTTTCCACTGTTGGGGGTTCTACGGGCTCGTCACGCATAGTCTGGGTTCTTGTCCTTGACCTAAACCAGGAGTTTAGAAATCCTGGTGATATCGCCTTCAGAGGCATTGGTCCACACAAGCCTCTCCATCACAACAAGGAGCGATTATCAGGGGGACCATGAAAACAAGGGTGGGGGTCACTTTCTGAAAAGTTGAGGTACACCTTAAAAAAATCCATGCCACTGGAACTTTCTTCTACTCCAGTTGTCTTTTACCTCAAAATAAACTCTTGCAAAGCCCAAGGGCGATAGGGAATAGATGATGGGAGCAAGTTTTGGAGAAACCTGAAACTTCAGGTCCTAAACCTACAGGCTGGGAGTGAATGTTTGATGGTCACCTTCCTAAGATCCATTGACTACTTAGAAGTCCTGTCCTGAATTCGTGTCTAAGCTGGCCTTCTAGGAATATCGCTGCCCACCTCAATTGAGAAAGGTACTATAAAAGGCGAACTAAACAAAGTCGCTACAATTGCCCGGCTGGGAAACCACGCCTGGTAGGCCGTCATGTTTCGACCTTCATGTGGTCGAAACAACAAGAATCTTAAAACTAAACAATATGAGTTTTGGAGTATGGAAAGTTAGAACTTTTCTCGACGTTGACAGCACCGAGTGACCAGAAAGATGCACAGCTCTAGTCTGAAAAGGACTGACTGGACTCAATGTGGACATAACAACCTTGAGTAAAACACAGCTTTCAGGAGAAGGAAGAATAGAAGAAACTGGTTCTGGTTCTTTTGGAATGGCAACTGAATTGAAGGGAAGAATTCAAGAATCTGGTTTCGCTATTAAAACTTCCCAGATGTCGGTTTTGCTATTTAAACTTGCACCATAGAAGACCATCACTTAACAACAACGAACGACAAATGACTCTTCAGTGAATACTTCCTAATGAGAGTTACATCACTCTCATTTCTGCTAATGTTCTAACTATTGATGCTGATAAAGGAGTAAAGAATCAACTTTACTAACAACTAGGTAGTATCATTGTCAACACACCACTAATGGACAAATTTAAGTTACTAGGAGATTTCAATGCAAGGGTAGGAATGGATCATTGCCTATGGGAAAATGTCATCGGTAAAGAAGACATCGAGTATTGCAAATCCAAAGGACATCTGCTACTAGAAAAAAACTCCAACATGTTCTCGATAATCTTTCTAAGATTATTTTCCTAATTCACCTTCAGGTTAAATGACTACTTTAATGCGGAGCCAGAATGTTTCAGGTGCCTGCACTAAATGGTCCTTTATTTCGAACACTTCCTGGACAATGGTGACCCCCATTGAGATGATATTTATTAGTCTCCCTTTCATCAACACTCCAAATATAATAGTCCATGAGATTTAAATCTGATGTGTTACATTATTCTAAAGATTGGTGTTACATTATTCTAAAGATTGGTGTTACATTTTTCTAAAGATTGTGTAACATCCATTCTTGGGAAACGTGAGCTCTGTGAGCTGTTGAGTTTTGTTGAAGCACGTGTGGCCTTCCATAGCATACTTCTGGTATCCAGGGCTAAACAACTGTTTCCAGCACTACAACGTATCCAGCAGCATTAATTCGAGGCTCTATGGAAAGATATAAGCTAACATGACATTACATTCGGTACCCAGACGACCGTTACTAAAACAATCCCAGGCGCTGGATACTTAGCGTGCAACACTATGGGGACATCAAAAGGATCTGCACTTAACCAGTCGTCATTTCTCGTATTAAAATTTTGGTCCTGGTCGAAGTCTTCCGTATTAGAGATGAAACAATGTACGCCATGTTCGAAGGGAGTTTTTAACCTCGTTAAGTAACTACCATCTGACAAGGATCAAACTGTATTCTTGTATCTTTGCAGGCATGAATAGGTCTTTCTGCAGCATTTATGACTTGTAGAGAAAGACCTCTCGAACCACAATTCTGACTTTTTGTGGCGAAATCAATTTTCTGGGATCATTATCGACAAAGTCTTGAACCTGCAGGACGAATTGTGATGTTCTTATATTGCCAGAATGTTTAGGATTTTTTTACTCTTTGATACAGTTGAAATATTCCCATCAGCGGCTTCTAATTCCAATCGAGCTTAGGGTATAAAAAATCCTCCACATATAAGACAGTTGTCAATCTCTAAGTCGCTGTGTTCCGTATATATAGCAATGATGCTTGCATGTTATTTCATTTCCTGTGTGAGAATTTTATCTGCCATAGAGTATCAGAAAAAAATAGAAACGTTTTACTTTTCTTGGGAGTAATATACTGATAGCTAATTGTCCTCAAATACACCTCGCATTCCGTATAGATACACCTAAAGACACACACGTATACATTGCGGAAACACTCATGCTGATAGCAATGAAATGTATCTTTTCTATGAAGCAATGCAAAACATTTGCAAGTCATAAAGAAACAAGATATAATTATAAAAGTCTCTTTTCAAATAAAACCTATACTATATAGAAAGGAAACAAAGGAAATGAAAATAAGGTATTAATCTCTTGACCCCATGTTCACGAATTCGAACTTTATGACAGCAAAACACCAAATTCTGTCCCACATTAAGTTACAAAACATAAAAATAAGAATAAGTTTCATTTCTATTTCTTGGATGATGAGCATCCATCAGTAACATATTACTCCAATTGCTACCCGTTACTGTGTTATTAAAACAATTTTTTTGTTATAACTGCGCTTAGCTGTAAGTACGGCATCTCGTTGAAAATTAGTCTAATGAACAGACTCAATGCATACATAACTAATGCGCATCTCACTTCATTGCTGAGTAATTAATTGTAAGAAAGACATCAGTTAATAAAATCAATTGATCCTGCAAGTAGCCTAACCCACATTAGTGTAAGTGAGCATGAAAAACGGTTGTAAAACGCTATCATAAAATATGAAATAGGAAACGAATAATGAAATGTAATTACCACGATTTTGTTTTCTAATTTAAAGCGGAACTTCATATTCGAAAAGGAAAAGCGAATTCATTACAGGAGATTACCTCTACTGCTATTTTAATGGATATGGATATAGCTCTTTGTATTGTTATAAGCGTTCTTGTGAGCAGTGTCATTGCCGTGTGCCTTATGTGTTCTGTTCTAATACAAGTAAGTACAGTATTTCTCTTTGCTGGTATTATATGACAATATGAATGCAATGGACAATTTAACTTGAATCTATAATGCAATTTATAGTCATTATTTCACTTGAAGCTACTAATACTTCAGTACTGGAAATTCGCAAGCCAGACACGGTCGAAAGCTTTATTGAAATCGAGAATGTCAATATAGCCTTCCGCTAATTTCTCCTAAGCGAGAATCCACTGGTCAGTAACAAATGAGATTAGATCAGCAGTGGAGTTAACTACAGGACGTGTTACTAGTGGTGGTAAACAAGAAGTGAGTTAGAGAGATTCAAAGTGTCAAATGTCGGCGTTAAAGGCTGACTTAATCACAGTAGGGATATTCAATATGAGGGTGACAAGGCGAGAGTTGGAAGAGTTAGAGAAGCTACCTTTACGGTGAATCGATTATACTGCAGCTTGTTTCCAACGGTCAGGTTAGATTCCCGTTGAGAGCGAGAGATTGAAATGATTAGTGAGTAAAGGATCCTTTTGGTTTGAATTGAATTCAGGTACTTCTGTTGTTACCATCAATGTATGTAAATTGATGGGACCGAAAGGGTGGTAGGTGGTAGACTGATAGCTTTGGAGGAGTTGTTTCAAGCTCTTTCCCTGTGAATTTGGCTGCAAAACGGGAAAGCGAAGATAGAACCTTCCTCTTCGGGATTACTAATCACAGATCCATCATTGTTGTGAAGTGGATGTTAAGATTCTTTAAACTTAGTAGATAACTCTTTGGCAAGGGACCAGAAGAATCGGTTGCAGTCTTCGAGACGAAATAGCTTGAGAGTTGTGTGATGGATGACGGCTGCTTTAGTTGTTCGCACTGTGGTATTGCAAGTGTTGCATTACTGGGTAAATGTCACTGAATTTTAGAAGGTGAGGGAACCTCTTCATGTATTGTTTATATTGTTTGTTTGGTTGGTTTTGGGGTTTTTTTTTCCAGCTCAACTATTCTATACCTGATACTGTTCTTTAAATCCAACCTTCTCAGGCATGTTTTTGCAATCATATACACTATTGCAATACGTTGTCATCTGCTCCAAGCTGAAGTCATGTTGATATGTTGGTTAGAGAGGCTGGAAATATATCAGCAGTTCAGATGAAGAAAACCTGTTTAAGCTCTAAATATATAATCGTTAAGTTGCTAGTCATATCAGCTATCATTAATTTCAGCTTCTTACAAGAAAATAAGATTACATGATTACAATAAGGTTTAAACACGTCAAATATTTATTTATTTAAAGAATATTTTATGACAATTTATTTATATATTCTGTTTTCTATTACCGCATCTTCAGCATGTCCACTTGGTAAAGTGAGCTGTCCTTCAAGTCGCAATGGAACTAATTCTACAAATACGTGTATTTTCAAAGAAAGTATATGCGATGGACAGCCTGACTGTGATGATCATAGTGATGAAGAAGATTGTGGTAAGCAGAGAAACTTCCAGTCTTTTTTAAGGAATATTAGATGAAGCATCAAATTTTTACTACATTATATTTCCCAAAATTCTTATATCTTATTTTTCTTTATTAATTTATAAAAATAACATTTTAAATTAAAATATAAACAATAATATTTCACTTAGTATGCACCAATGCAAAAAACCACCTCTACCAATTCTAGCAATTCACAGGAATAATCTTATTGTTTGTTTCTAGAAAGATATTTAGGATTAAAAACGGTTTTTAAAATAATATGAGACAGTTTATAATATTCACAAAAAATGGAAGAAATAAGGAACTAAACTGTTTCGTGGAAAGCACTAAGTTTACGAGGGAAACTGAAATAGCTGGATTGACAACAAGAATAAAGTAAACATGATGTCTTACATAACAAAATGGCATTGGAAATAGAAAAAATTCAACTGGAAAATGAAACAAGTGATTAAAGTTTAATTGGAAAACAGCATCAACTCTTCATCGATTAATTCATTGTTAATCAAATCGTCAACAGGACCATTCGCCGCCTGTATTCTAGTCAGAATCCCACAAGGTCGGTTATTAGATGGGGTGTCATCAAAGTCTTGAACTAACCTTAAAAAATACTGACGCCCCTCTTTCCCTTGGTATTCGGATGACGAGTTTAACAAAAGTAGGAATGGACTGCAAACATTGGGGTTTACAAATGCAAACACTTCGTACTGATACCTTGTAGTTGATGATCTGCTTTGTTTTGATGACAAAAGTTAGAAGTGTTGCATGAAAAAAATTAAATGTCACTTCTGAAATATGAAAATAATTTGCTTTTCTTTTTATTAATGCTTACAAGAATTATACTGTGCCATAATGAACCAGAGAGAATATTAAGAGAAATTTTTCAGAGAGATTAACAATCAAAGCAACATTGTTGTAAACTAAACACTGTATTATATTTCTGTTTGCAAAAGTATAAAATCAATTGTGTATGATTTGTGTTAAATTACTTGCTGTATGTTATGTCAAAATGTATGCGTCTTGGTACCAAACCTTCGTACCTTATAAAGATAATTATGTGTAAGTTTAAGCACCTGTCTTTTGAGTGTATTAACAAGTTAGTTATTAGCTCTCGTTTCAAACTGAAATTTCTTGTTGGTGTACAGTATGAAGGGTTTTCTGAAAACGAGGACTGCTCTAGATTTTTGGCTGTGGTTAACGTTAATATAGCCTTGACATTTGAATACTATTTAAGTACTCACGGAAGGCGAGCTTATTGTACCCTTCTTCGCGCGTCACCATATCCCCATATTGCAGCGTGACAATGTTCCCTCCCACACGGCCAGAGTCACCATGGACTTCCTGCGTCAGCACAACATCAGAATCATGCCTTATCCGGCTCCCAGCCCGGAATTGAACCCAATAGAACACCCATGGGATGAAACCCAAAGACGTCTGAACCAAGTGGTCCCAAGGCCGACAACTCATGTGTAACTGGAGGCAGCTTTCCTTAGTGTGTGGGCGCAGCTGCCAATGGCTTTTATGAATCGCCTCATGCACACCATGTACCGACGTTGTATGGCCGTATTAACACCCAGGGATGGCATACACGGTACTGAATATGTCATGCCCTACTATCTCGATGTACTGGATTCGCCCATTTCCAGAACACATGACAACGATCTATAGACTGTGGTCAAAGTGCATCCAAGAAATTGACTTTATCAGATTTATCGAAATTTATCTCTGACATAATGAAATTAAAATATATTTCACAGTCAAACACACCTCGCGTTTCTTTTGCGGTTCAGTGTATTGTGTCTTGGAGTTCCGAGGAATTACGAATGAAAAGAGTTTCAGCAAATTTTGTGCCTCACTTGCTCACGGAAGATCAAAAGCAGTCACGACTGAATACATGTCGTGATGTGAAAGAACAGTTGGATGATAATCCGGACCTTTTCTGAAGGTCATCAATAGTGACGAAAGCTGATGCTGAGGAATTTACAGATGTGGATGAGATGAAGAAAAAAGGCGATGGAGACGTTAAAAGACATCACTTCGCAAAGTCCCAGCCGTGCTTCGAATAATGGAGAACGCCCCTCGATCGATGTATTGCTTCAAATGGAGAGTACTTTGAAAGCGAGGCGATAAAAGTATTAACACGTGAAACTATGTGAATAAAATAACATTGCAAAATTCCGGTTTCCTTTGGATACATCTTCGTGTATATGTGTGTGCGTGCGTGCATGTGGGTGTGTGCATGCGTGCGTGCGTGCGTGTGTTTGCTCCCCATCCACCAGACAAATGATGTTGGTGTGCTTTCATCCTCTTAACTTGGCAGTTCGGCATAAGGAGTTGATGGAACATATACCAGACCCTTAAAAAATATGTACTCGGCTCAGTTAAGCCCTTTTTGTGTGAGAGTTATTCTTTTGGTTTTCTCTCTTATATCTCTAGATTTACGTTACATATTAATTTATTTATATTACATAAAATAGATTCAACTCAAAACACTCCGAGAATCACACAACTAACAATTCGACAGCAACACGATTCGTCTTTTTCATGTATGCAGTTAAACATCACAAATAAAAACTAGAATAATAGAATGAGATAATGTGAAGGCGTTCTGCCTTGTATATTGACAGCAAACAGATCTGATGGGAAATTGACTGACACCGAACTATCCTAGCCGTGTTTCCCAAGAAGCATTCGGTGATCCAGCTGTTTCATTTACCTCTTCAAGCTGTTCAGATTGTCATGGTTATTGAAAGAAGGGAAACACGACTTTGAAGTGAATTTTGAATCCATTTTGTCATATTGCTACACAGAAAACGTCATTCTTCGTGAAGTAAATCAGCTGAATTGCTAAATACTAAATAAAAAGTACAATAGTTTCAAATGCAAATTGAAGCAGTATCGAGGTTAACAAAACTGCGACGATAATTACGATCACGAAGATAAGACAGAAAATTTTGTATAAAGTTAATTATACCATCTTTAGTATTTGACTTAGACACAATCAGTATACCTAATGTGGTAGCAAGGAGAAAGACTCAGGACATTTGTTCTTCCTGTTAGAAACGTCAAGAATATCCCTTCAGATCTTTCTTTGTCATCTTAATAATAGGAAACATTGAATATTTAACCTTAGGTATGTCTTAGAACAAATATTTTATGGTAAGAGTTTGCAAGTCATCGTAAATCCACTGAATCATGACGGAGCTGAGGTTAAACAACAGCAACAACTACAACAACAACAACAACAACAGCAGCAGCAGCAACAAAGTGTAAGAGGATACATTGGAAGATTTCCTGTGAGCAATAAGAATCATGTATCTTTTGTTTGATTTTCTATGTTCAGATAGCTGTACAAACGCACAGTGGCAATGCAGAAATAAGAAGTGCATCAAGAAAGACCTTCGTTGCGATGGTAATAAAGACTGTGATGACGGCTCAGATGAATTCCATTGCTGTAAGTAGAAACAATTGTACGCTTTTTTATTTTTATATACCAACCATTAATAGGGAGATTACATTTAGGGCGGGTCGTAGTAGTGACTTCCGATTTTCTCGGTCACCGAACAATTCTGTCAAATTGTGCCAAAGGAAAGAGCTACATGAGGTCGAGATGATAATTCAGATGTTATTACTATGAATTTTAAACATATAAAGAAGCAAAACAGAAATGGGTGCTCAGAAGGTGACCAGTTCACCGACAACCATGTTGAAACAATTAAAATGTTGAGAAGATTCAATCGAACACAGATGGCAAATAGTTCAAAACTACTTATCTTTCAGTTTGTAATCTTAATTAGTTTATAGCTGTGACTGGTAGGCAGGGATCATGCATTGTCATAATGGATTAAACAGAACAGGTGGAGGCACATGGGATGGATTATCTCTGAAGAGGTCACAGGACATGTGAAGAAAGATTTAAGGCGTAGAACATAAAATACTAATAATAAAATGAATATGAAGTGAAGAACGGATATATAGTGCGTGTGTTTGTTCAGCAAAAAAGAAATAAATTATTATCCCAAAATATAACAATATCTGTTTCAACGCACGATTTCATATCAAGAATCTTGCAAAACAAATGCATAAACTTGTGTTAGAGCTGTATAGACTGCTGCCATTCTTCCTACCCTAGGGCACACACATACTCTGAGACATATACATTGAATTATAATGTTCCTTATATATATATATATATATATATATATATATATATATACAGTACTTATATATATATATATATATATATATATATATATATATATATATATATATATATATATATATATATACATAAGTACTGTATATATGCCCACATAGCATCCCTCCACCGTATCTAGATACATATTTGAGGACATGAGTATACCCTCACACACGCATACATAATCGTATATGGACACGTACCCAGGTAAACACACACACACACACACATACACACACAAACGCATATATAAACAAGCACATACAAAAGCACACACACACAAACACATACACTAAAACACATACACAAACACACAAACACGACAACACATATGTATACTCGTTTATACGGGTATATAGGTATCCTAAGTAAGCTTATATATGCACAAAGCATACAACAAATGATTATTTTACATCCCTTAACAAATATAACAGTCTATTTTCCAAATACATCATAATATTTTATTAAGATTTGATTAGATAATATCTCCCCTACCACCTACTACCTCGCCATCCTATCTTTCCTAACAACTTATCGCTTACGTTATTTGCAAATTTGAAAATACGGTCCTCATCCATCTTATTTAGTTCGTTACTTACCACCAATATGTAAGCATTCGTCTTTTGAAAAAGACATCCCTGATGAAATCCGGTCATACTGTTGGGTTCTTTTACATCTATAACTCTCAACATGATTCGAATCCCGCTGATCCGAAGCACTGTTCACCTATTGGCCGGATTGAAACATGTGTAGGCACTTATTATGCTTATCTTTTTTTTTTTTTTGATGATTTTGATCTTTTAAATCTTATATGTATTACATTGTTTGATATGTTTTCATCGTGATACAAATAAGTACCCACTTTCCATTTATATATGCGTGGTCTAATCAGTAAGTATCCGGACTGTCTCACAGTAACGAAGCTAAAGCATGCAGAGTGAAGGCGCTTGGCAAAGAGTGGATACTCACCAAATCTAAACGCTATAGCTCACTTCCGCTAATTACAGCAGTGCTTGGAAGGAAGATTGGTAGCGTATGATCGTCACATTGACCATGACAGGGAGAGTTGTTATGGCCAAAATTGTTCAGAGTTCTATGTAAAGTTGCAGAAAGGGTATAGAAAAGGGATGTATGAACCGCATACAAGTGTACGAGTGAATCAGAGGCTTCCAAGATGGCTGAAATATGTCGATATTGATGCACATTCTTGGAGACCCGCAACGAACAAAACTGAGAAAAATACTGCAGATGGTATGCAAATGTGAGAGGAAATCGTCGTATCGCCATCCATGAGTTATCAGAGGATGTGCAGATTAGTTACGTTTCGGTTCAGTCCATTATCACAGAAGATCTAAGTATGAGATATGTGTCTGCCAAGTTTGTGTCAAAACTGTTTTTAGCTGATCAAAACGACACTTGGGTTTCAGATGCACAAGGCTGCTTTGATTGTGTCGAGAACGATGAAAACTTTATGAAAACTTCTCGTAGACCTTTGAGCAGGTATGGCCAAGCTTGATAGAATAAAAACTAGGCTTACAAAGAATGCGTCTTGGGGTCGATTTCTTCGACCATAGGCGGTGCTCCAGCACGGCCACAGTCAGATGACTGAAGCAAGTAGGAATATATATATATATATATATATATATATATATATATATATACAAACATACACACACACTATAGTGTCTGACCATGCGTATTCATACACGTATATGCTTACACAGACCCACATATGCACACGCACACATACACAAACACATATACGTATACATAGACAGATATACATACATATGTGCACATATATTTCAGTAACCTATATATACATACACACAACACACACACAAACAGTTATATATCTGTATACAAAAACGGAGATATACTCGGATACACACACAGCTATACTAAAAAAAAAAAAACAGAGGTAAATACAACAAGAAAAAAACAACAACGTGAGGACGTAGCACGTGAAAAGTGTTAATAAGACATTGAGTGTAGGAAAAGAGTAACTGCTTTATGTTTCGAGGATAGATCTTCTTCGGAAACAGGATAAACATGGAAGTCCAAAGGAAAATGAAGAAGAAAGAAAGAATCGCCAAAAGTCCACGTGTAGTTACAATATCTGAAGATGCACACACACACACACACACACGTGCACGCGCGCGCGCATATACATGCTCGAACTTGCACGTACATAGTTACGTATACATATATCTACATATATTCATATGTACATTTGTAAATATATTTCTATTTATCTATTTATTTATTTGAGACTAAAATATCGTAAAGTTTGTAGGTGAGTTGCCATGTTTGGCGATATAATGAATAAATTTGCACGGAAAACGCAGAGGGTTCAAACAAGGGATCGCCTGTAGGTGACCTCTCGTGTCAGGTGGTCGTACTTGACGTATAAGGAACTGATGGGAACTCACGTAAGTCGTTTTGAAGAAGAAGCGAGGATGAGAAGAATGATATGAGGATATTTTGTTCAATGATGCGGCCTTATACATGGATTAAAATTCAGTTTGAATGAGTTAAATATTACTCCTATTTTGTTTTCCAGTTAAATACGACAAAAACAAGACCATGCAAATGTTTTACAAAGGTTCATACAGACCTATTTGTGAAGACAATTTGAAATCCGATGTTGCAGATAAATTGTGTTCCTTTGTTGGAAGAAGGTAAGAAAACTGAATGCACATATTTTCTCTATCCTATTAAAAGAAGACATTAGATTCTTTTAAAATGTAGTATTAAGAATACCGACCGATCGCTGTCTTAAGAAAAATATTAATTCAAGCTTCGGTGTAGTAGTTTATAGCCATTCAGTCTCACTTCATATTAATATATATATATATATATATATATATATATATATATATATATATATATATGTATATATATATATATGTATATATATATATATATATATATATATATATATATATATATATATAAGTATAAACTCTCCCTCTCTCTCTCTCTCACACACACACACACACACACACACACACACACACACACACACACACATCCACACACATATAAGTGTGTATATGTATACATCTATATATGTAATTGAATTTCCATCTGTTTGTTTGTCTGTTAATATTAATGTAAAATCAGCAAATCTGTAGGAGTAGTCTCACCCTGGTTCAGATTCGAAACTGTATCTTTCAACTCTCCTTAGGCATACGGCCTATTCAAACGTCAAAAGGAACCATGATAAATAGGTGTCCCACTTGATCTGTGACCTTTTCAGTGCTATTGCACAGTCACCTGAATTCGGTAAGTCTATTGTTCTATAGCTATTTTTCTAGCTTGTCGGTTCAGATAGAAATATACAAACTTCTTTGAGATAGGCAGAGAAAATCCGACAGCGAAGCAAGACGCATAAGACACACACAGACAGAAGCTGACATGGAAATGAAAACATCGACACACCCAGAAAAAGACAATTCACATCAACAACATGCGTTCCAACTTACAGATCTGCTTAGCTTTAACTACCGACTGCTACAGTTACATTTCTCTATCACACAACGCCTTGCCTTACACTCCTGTAATATAGCGCCAAACATTTAGCGCTAACACTGACAGGACACAGCATTTGAAATTTCATTTGATTATTAAATACTGATATTCGTTATCAAAAGAAATATCTCCTAAAAAAGAGCGTCAAGAAACGAACACCAAAGAAAGGCAAGACGTGCTGCAGAAAACGAAGATGAGAGACGTACAAGGTTTACAGATGATAGACAAAGAAAGAAAGCTCGACATGCATTGGAAACCGAACATCAAAGAGATGCACGACTTGCTGATAGCCAACAAAGAATGGCAGTCGATGTGTAACAGAAAACGAAGATCAAAGAAATGCACAACGTTCAGATAGCCAACAAAGGATAGCAACTCGACGTGCAGAAGAAAACGAAGATCAAAGAAATGCACAACGTGCAGACAGCCAACAAAGAAGGGCAGTTTGATGTGCAGCAGAAAACGAATATCAAAGTAATGCACTACGTGCAGATAGCCAACAAATGATGGTAGCTCGACGTGCAGCAGAAAACGAAAATCAAAGAAATGCTCAACTTGCAATTGCTCGTCTTCGAAGAGCATCACATGTCTGCAAGAAACACCACTAGAAATTGCAAATAGACGTGAAAATGACCGGATCAGACAAAACGAAGGTAGGTCGCATCAGCAACGGCATCTTCCTGCTTTCAATTACAACTCCTTTCATTGCTATGAATCTTAAATTGGCTCAATGTGTCACCAGTGCTGTTACTATGGTGGTAAAATTGGTTAAATGAACGACTTGGGGTATGCTGCAGGAAGAGGAAAATTATGCTGCCTTTTTTTCCTAACCCTCCTGAAGCCCTGAAAAATTTCTTCGTGGAACTCACCACACCAGCATCCAAAGCATTTTCTACAAAAAATGCAATACTATATTAATGCTTTCTAAATGACCTCATTTGGAGTAAATATTGTGAATGAGGGAGGACTCATGCACGCCTTCAAAATCCTAGGGCAAGTATATAATCAAATTGGGAGAATTTTACCACTAGAAAATGAAGACCATGAATTTTTGCGATCAACGAGCACGTCATAGACATTAATCCCACAGTACGGGTTTTTCACTTAAAATTAAATAAGATGGTGCACCTCTTTTCAAAGTCATATATCCTTGGGGAAGCTCGCTGTTCCATGTATACAGTGGAATGGCAGAAAAAAGGGTTACCTCATGCCCATATTTTACTTTGGCTATGCACAAAAATTAAATCAAATTGATTCTGTAAGTTAGGCCGAAATTCCTAATGCTGCCATAGATCGGACATTCTATGACATCGTGGTATCTCATATGGTTCATGGCCCTTGTAGTGCTCAAAACCCTCAGTCACCATGCATGAAGGAAGGGAAATGCACAAAAAATATCCAAAGAATTTTACTTATCACACTCAGTTTGGCAATGATGGATATCCCACATACAGAAGAAAGGAAGTAGAAGATGGAGGAGAGCAAACCAAAGTTGGAAATTGTGAAGTAGACAATCGATGGGTAGTTCCTTATTGCCCATGTCTGTCAAAGACTTTCGTTGATCACATCAATACAGAGTATTGCAACTATATGAAGAGCATAAAGTATATATGCAAATACATAAATAAAGGCAGTGAAGCTGCTTCTTTCGCCTTTCAAGAAAACATTAACGAGGAAGTTAAGCAATACCAACTAGGGAGATACATAAGCAGTAATGAGGCCTTCTGGCGCATATTTGGATTTCTAATCTACGAAAGGCACCCAACCATTCAATAACTTTCTATGCATTTAGAAAATGGACAATGCTTTCCTTCACTGCTGAGACAGCTGCAAATCAAATTAAAAATCCAAAGGACACCATTTAAACAGACTTCTTTAATCAGTGTCGGGGGGACAATTTCACAATATCACAAGTTTCCTTCTTATTACACATGCATTAATGATAAATGGAATAGACGCAAAATAGGTAGAAAGGTCCAAGATCATTCTGAGATTAAGTTGAGTACAACAATTGATAGAGTATATACTGTACATCCTAACGAAAAGCTTTAGGATTTCATTTTATATTTTCGACTGCCCATGTTTCTCTTTCTTCTCTTTTTTTCTTATGGGAGATTTTGAGTTTAATTTCAATCTCGAAGAGATCACACTGTCATTAAGGTGTTTGTTTAAACGATTCGAGATCTTTATTCCCCATCGCATGAGTATTCTCTTGTTTCGGGGAATAATGTTTTGTGTGTATTGGCTCCCTTCTCTGGGACATATTTAATGCATATGGCTCACATTATTGAAATGAATTTATTGAGTTTCATATCCATGTCTTGCATAGAGAGGCTTTTAAGCCAGTCGTGCTTGAGTATCTGGTTTTCAAGTGACTTTCAGTCAGCTTTATAGAAATTTAGGCTGGATAGGGTTTGAGCACCTTCTGTGCGGAATTTATCTTTAGTTAATTCCGGGTTACACATTGTCAGTTCTATCCTGGTATGGTCTGAGAATATTGTCGGTGATATATTTAAGTTGTGGATAATTTCCACATTGTTTGTAAAACAGAGGTCCAGGATATTTTTGTGCCTAGTTAGAGAGAGTATGATCTGCTCCATGAATAGCATTTTCGTAAGATCAGGTAGAGATTCTGCTTGATTTCGCTTTTTGTGAGTCATTACTGGGGTTATGTTGCCCTCAGACCATTTGATGCTGGCGAAGTTGAAGTCACCCATCAGGAGTGTAGTAGTACGTTGATCCAATTGTGTTAGTACTTCCTTTATCACACTGAGGCTTTCCTCAAATGTTTCATTATGATTTGAGGCATCAGGTGGGCGATATAGTGTGCACATCACAATATCAAGTTGCTTTAGATGTACTATGAGTTCGAGTTTGATAACAGGGTTAATGGTGTGACATCTTCGCAGATGTACATTGCCACTCCACCATGACTTCTTTTTCTTCTGTCCGTACGGAAGATAGCATACATTGGTATGTGTATCTCCGCATCATTTGTGTCTGCAGACAGATGTGTTTCTGTAAGTGCAATGCATATAGCTTGCTTACACGCAGAAAGATTCTTCAAGAGCGCAATTTTGCATTTGTTGTTCTGTAGCAGGCGTCTTATATTCATTAGTAGAAATAGCGTTGGTGTTGGTGTGATGGATGGCCAACCAAGGTTCATCAATTGTGGCAGTCTTGCATGCAAGAGTACATAGTTCGGCTTTGTCTGTAGTCATGACAACCGTTGCCCTATTTCCTGTGTCACACTTATAAAATTTTGTTGCTCAACCGCTGCAGTTTGTACTGCATCTGCATATGACTTATGTTTGACCTTCTTTTCTGCAGGTTTGTGCTGGGATGTAGATTTTTTTCGAGCATGGTTCTTTCTTTCGTTGCGTGAGTGATTGATTCAGCTCTAGCGGTGGGTTTATATTTCAGATTTGGGCTTTTATTTTAGAACCATTTTCACTTCGCTTTTGTTTGGTTTCTTCTTTTTCTACTTCTACATTGTTGCTTTGAGAGGTATTGTGACTGTGGTTGTTCACACTTCTCTCGCTTCCTTACTTGTTGAGCTTTTTATCTTTGGTGTCGACGTTGCCACTGCTTTCTGTGTGAGGTTTCTCACAGGCAGTGTCATCATTATTTTCGCCACTTTTGGAAATGATGTCCAGTTTCTGCAGCTGTGGCCGTACGAGCGTATAAGATCGGATAAACTCCTTCTTCTTCTGCTCTATTTGTGCTACAGATCTGGAGAAACCCCTTTATCTTCAGGGCAGCTGTAATTAAATTATTTGGCGAATTGCATTCTGCGAGTTCCCAGGCACGTAGGAACAATCCTATCTTTGTAGACTTCCAATTTCTTTTCATCTTCCTTGTGTGTGGCTGTGGTTGTGTGTTCAGTTGGCTTTTGAATGTAAGTATAGACAGAGCAGAGGTGTGATGGAAGAATGAGCGCAGGGAAATGAGAATAAGTTGGGTAGGTGAGGGGGAAGCAAGTTGTGGGAGGGAAGAGACAAAAGAGGGTGACAAGAGAAATGTAAGGGGACAGAGAGGAGATTGAGAGAGGGGCAGAGATGAGGGAACGGTAGGTGTGCAGGGGAAAGGATGGGCAGGTAATAGTGGGGGATTGAGTTGTAGGTGTGAGTGAATGGAGGGCATTCACTAAACGAATTAAAGACATGATTGATCTCGATTACTGGTACCGTCTTAAAGCCTTGAAACTCTACTCTCTCCAGCGCCGCCGCGAGCGGTACATCATTTGCACGACGTGGATATATACCGCTAGCATTGTCCAAATGACCTCAACATTAGCTTCAAGGTTCATCCAAGGCTGGGACCACGGGCCATACGTCCCCTGCCCAATTCAGGATCAGAACATATAGGTACACTAAGACACAATTTCTTTTCCTCAACAGTTCCTTGTGTTTTGCATAAATGATTGCAGATAACTCATTTGATCTCCTGGCTTAGGTCGGCCTTCATATTTTCTAGATAAATTAGTTAAAAAAGAGTTGCCTCTTTGATTTGCCACTTGGTCAGATGATACATGGTTCATGTTTATGCTATTTAGTGTTATGATTTTTCCATTGTTCTGTCTTCGTTGTTTGGTTGTATTCGGTGAAATGTGGTTGCACTTGGTTTTTGTCGTTGCTCTGCTGCTGTTTATATTTATTTTTCTATCGTTTTGTGCCCTTCAGATGGTGGTGGTGCATTCTGGGTTCAAGCACATGCTTAGTGACACAGAAGTTTGGCACAGTTTAGGATGGAAGAAGGTGCATCCATTGCCTTTTGTGCATCCATATTTAGGATCAAGGCCATGGACTCTGTATTTAGGACAGTAAGGGGGTGGAGGTGAGGGCAGTTTTTTCCCGTTATACCATATGGACCGGTGCCCTTAACAAGTCTACGGCATAAGGTAGGATGGAAAAAAGCACAGCATCCCTTGTTGTTGGTGCCGCTGGGGCCAAATCTACAATTACTTTGAGAATGGTAACAACAAGGTTTTTGACGTGGGCATAGTAGAGGTTTTTCTATATTGGTAGGATCATTGGTCAGTGGTCCTATTGTAGTAACAGTAGCAGACTGTTGTTGCTGTAGCGGCAGTGAAACTTGACTTGCAACAGTAGGGCTGGGTGAAATCAGGTCATATAGTGGTGCCAAACAAGGTGCTCCCAATGTAGTAGTGGTAGTGAGTCCTGGCTTGCCACGGTAGTGTTGGATGGAATTACGTTGGATAGCGATGGTCCAATGCCTCGCTCGTCCCAAACAACTGTGCGAAATGCTGATGAAAGGTCTTCTGCATCTCCCCCTGTCCTTCGATCAAGCGCTCCTGTTTGTCAATTAAAGACTGTACAGAGGCTTCTCTGCCCCTCCGACTCTCTACACGACGGGCCCATCCAGCAACGTTAATACCTTCTCTGCCCACCGCGCATAACTTAACCCTGACT
The DNA here is from genome assembly GCF_046866305.1 of Octopus bimaculoides. Classification (NCBI taxonomy): domain Eukaryota; kingdom Metazoa; phylum Mollusca; class Cephalopoda; order Octopoda; family Octopodidae; genus Octopus; species Octopus bimaculoides. The sequence goes on from NC_142930.1 coordinate 133,944,791, forward strand.
CTACAGCCTTCGTGTTTGGCTTGAAGGTGACGGAATAATACCATTCTCGCCGCCAACACTCTGGATGCAGAGCCTGATGCTATGGCCTCCTCTAATTCCTTAGTTAATTGCCCTTCTATTCTAGACCCCTCTAAATTTAGCTCTTAGCTAAATCTAAGAGACTCTAAACGAATGGCTCGTTTGAGGGCGCACCGCCATCTGTTGTTCACGATGGCTCCGCATAAATGCCCTCTGAACTAACTCCCTAACTCGGGTACGGAAGACTTTACTAGTCAAAATAGACTTGTTCATCTTCCAGTACCCGGGCCCCTGTCTATGACACTTAGCTAACTGTAGTTCACACGTCACAAATTTATGATCCATGTAAGAGGTACAATGAAATTGCAGACAGCTAACTATATCTCTATCACTATCTTTTATAATAACCCTATCTAAGTAAGACCTGAGTGAACCGTCGTTATTAGACCACGTCCACTGTGAAACGAGCGGTTCATCCAGTCTGTAGCAGTCTACTAGTTTATAGCTCGCTAGTAGCCTTTTTTAGGCCAGAGCTTTCTCTTCTGTTAGCCGAGCCACCACTATCCAATCGCGCATCGAGAATAGTGTTGAAGTCTCCTGTTAAAACTAAAGTTTTCTTTCGTCACTTGGAAATTCTCCAAGTCACGAAAGAAAACCGTTTGTCTATCCTCTTTTGGAGCATAGACTGCCACCAGCCTGAAGGACTGCTTACTCACGTGTGTCACATCTAGAACGACCAGCCTACCTTCTGGGTCTAGAAAGACTGTACTTACCTGTACGTGCAAGCCTTTTTTGAACAGCACTACAACGACCCCACCCCTTCCTTGACTCAGAGAAATAAATTTCTCGTTGTCGTTCAGAAGAGGCGAGAACGACTGTGGGCCGTTCAACTTGGACTCAGTCACAACACATATCTATCTTTCGTGACCTGAGGTCGTCCAGGAGGCATGTCTGCTTCCATTTCGACCCAGGTCACGCACATTTACACACCATAACTTAATCATCATAATAAAAAGTTGTGATGTTTACCTTTTAAGCTTGAGAAGGGGCTTCACGACTTGCGTCGTCCCCTCCTCCTATTTCTTCTCTATCTGGTGTAGCTGTTGGTGCCAAAACAATTTTTTCTTTGACAATATACTGACTCACGTCAAAAATGTCATCCACATAACGTTGTTTGAACTGTTCATAATGTTCATTATCGATTCTAGCCGCACCTGTGGCGGTTTACCTTCAATAGGTCCTAAAACAGTATATTTCTTTCTTGTTATGTGGTCGTGCAACACTTCATTTTTTGAGTTATACGAGACACTTTTTTCATGTCTGTGTTTATGCGGAGGGTTAGGGGTGAGTTTCGATTTGGAAATGGACGAGGTATTTTTTTTTTGTGTTTTGCAACGTTTCTTTTCGTTTTTTTGTAAGGGGAGGGGAGTCAGGGCCAATGGGTTTTTTTCCTTTTAGGAGTCGCTACCGTAAAGTCCATTCCTTCTTCTGTTGTTACGTTTCCTTTTTCTTTTTCTATTATATTTTCTTGTGGTTTTTCTCTCTCTTGACTTATCCCGGTTTTAGCTGTTTCTTTTTTCTGTTGGGCTTTCTCCTGCGAGTCTTTCTCCTGTTGGGGAGGGAATTCTGTTTTCTTCTGTGTCGTTTTTTAAAGTTTCTCGCATTCGGAGCGGACGTGACCCTTCTCACCACATTTAAAGTATCTGGGCCACCGTCCCTCCACAGACACTCTTGCACTGAGTCCCTCCCTAATAAAAATCCTGTCTGCTCTGGATTCCAGGGTCTCATTAGAGGCTTGAACTAATAATTCCAGGGTCTACTCCTTCCAATTGAGTGCCTCGCTTTTTTTCATGGAGAGAATATTAATGTCTTCCTCCGCATCGTAGATTAAAGCTGCTGCCATCCAGTACACATCATACTCGGCCGGAATTTCCTCTATTATAATTTTTGCGGTTCTCCGGCCGAGGTACGCGGGTAATAACATAATTTCATCTGCTTTCAACGTGTGTGTAGAAATTTCTTTGGCAACGTCGGCGCTTTCAAATTGCACCTCTATTGTAGCGTTGCGAAGACCTTTTCTTACGTATTTTATTTTTTCCCAAATGGGGGCGAGACACTTTTCAACTATGTCAGTCTTCATCATAATTCTTTTCTCTTTTCTGTTATATATTTTATATATCACAGTTCTCACGGCTAGATCTTGTATTATTTCCTTTGGTGGAATTAGCCTTGTTTCATTGCCAGTTCTTTTAATTAAATTCCTATATTTGAATAAATGTTCTTTCGAAACTTCAATATCTCGGAATTGTCCGCCAACGGCGGCAGAAAAACTGTTTACCTTTTCCTCGTCCTTATATCCTTCTTGGTTGACTTGATTAACCTGTTCTATCTGGTTATTTTATTCCTGCAAAAGCGGGATGTCCACGTTGCACAGCAAACATTCGAGGTGTGACACCATGTCGTCTTCCATTGTTTACACACAAAAAGAAGTCTTGTGACAAAAATTATTTTTTCCTTAACGGGAAAACAGTTAAAAAAAAAAATTTATTTTTCTTTAACAGAAAAACAGTTCATAAATATTTATCTCCTCAGAAAAGGAGCACAGATGAAAACAGTCTAGACTGTTGATTAACAGCCCAGTCAAGATGGTATTTTCTTCATCTCCTACTTTTGTATTTGTACACATCTATAAAATGACTTCCTGAAATGAACTCCCATTATGCAGCTGAGGAGTACATTTTCATTGCATATCTTATGTGGTGTTCTCACTACATAAATTAATGAAGTTTGTACGAAACGTACGCACTGCTATAACCTAATGCATTTTTGTTGCTTTTCTTCAAATTTTATTCACCAAATCTCTTGATTTTGTTTTTGATTTTTACCTTACCAAATTCTGGTGCCTCAAACATTTTAAGCACCACATTTAATCGTTTGATTAAATCTATATTATTATTATTATTATCATTACTATTATTATTATTATTATTATTATTATTATTATTATTATTATTATTATTATTATTATTATTATTATTATATATATGTATGTATGTATATACATGTATATATATATATATATATATATGTATGTATATATATATATATA
>NC_142930.1:133952917-133977917 GCF_046866305.1 Octopus bimaculoides
AAATGGTAACTCATTAGTATTAGTAGATTGGTATCCATTTCCGCTGGATTATAAAACACTCATGAGTTATACATGAATTATCTCTGCTGCTTGTAGCACTGTGCTTTATTTATGCATAATATACACAATAGAGAAAATCTCTCTGGCAACAAAATGTATTTTGATAGTTAGTACTTCATAATATGCGGCAAAGGATAGATAAAAGTCTCCTAAATGAAATTTCAGAGTATCATAGGTATTATTCTCACTTACTTATTCTTGGCTTCAGTTCAGTTTTAGTGATATATTCTGAGTATCTACTATCTGGCAGCTGTGCGCATAACAAATAACCTGCAGCAGATTTGATCTTTTAATATACGGGCAAATAACTCAGTATCTTAACTAAATGGCTGTTTTTATTTTCCTGTAAAACACTCAGTCTATTTCAAGTAAGGTAAACTAAACCAATCGTAGGTTCATTTATATTTGTGTCTTATTTTAAAATGATTGTAATAAATTTGAGAATAGGTCATATTAGCACTACTATCAGAATCAAAACACAACGAATACCTTTAACTAGACAAGAGAATCATCAAATTTACAGCACTAGCACTGATTGCAAACTAAGCAATTCTACCTCAGACCGATTGTATTATCGACAGGAAAGCATCTTAACTATTGACTGTGCAGTTCTATTGAAAGGAAACAACTGACGACTTTCAATTTTTAGTCCAACAGCCTATTGAGTGAGACAAATAGGATTTTCATCCTGATTGAAAAGTTTTAAGCATTGACTCCGCCATGTTTTGTTGAATATCTTTTCTAATACAGGCTCAAGGCCCGAAATTTTGGGAGAGGGGGCCAGTCATTTAGATCGACCCCAGTACGCAATTTGTACTTAATTTATCGACCACGAAAGGCAATGTCGACCTCGGCAGAATTTGAACTCAAGACGTAAAGACAGACGAAATACCGCTAAGCATTTCGCCCTGCGTGCTAACTTTTCTACCAGCTCGCCGCCTTTATATTTTGTTGAATATGAATTACAGTCCTTCTTCCCTGCTCAGCTTTCCATCAACTTGGCAGGCTACTGCTCTCTTATAATGATACGTAGTGACATTGTTCGTTGGCACTCCGTCGCTTACGACATCGAGGATTCCAGTTGATCCGATCAACAGAACAGCCTGCTCGTGAAATTAACGTGCAAGTGGTTGAGCACTCCACAGACACGTGTACCCTTAATGTAGTTCTCAGGGATATTCAGCGTGACACAGTGTGACAAGGCTGACCCTTTGAATTACAGGCACAACAAAAACAGGAAGTAAGAGTGAGAGAAAGTTGTGGCGAAAGAGTACAGCAGGGTTCGCCACCATCCCCTGCCGGAGCCTTGCGGAGTTTTAGGTGTTTTCGCTCAATAAACACTCACAACGCCCGGTCTGGGAATCGAAACCGCGATCCTATGACCGCCAGTCCGCTGCTCTAACCACTGGGCCATTGCGCCTCCACACGTAGTGACATTATACTGATAAGATTGTAACAATAATAAATGCATTAATAAAACTTCTCTTTTTTAACAGTGAATGCAACATCACGAAGTTGGAGTGTAGTGAACGACGTAAGTAAAATTTAATTAAAACTAATTTCATTTATAAGTATATGGCCTAACATTTATAGAAAGGGAGAAGAAATATATTCATATCTTTCTTCGAGGCAATTCTCCTGTTAATCTAAATTCATTTCAGAAATACAGACAAGAAAAATTTCATAAAACTTACCTGATGTATAAAAATCAGATCCTTTGAAAGTTATTGCAACTGAATGAGAAATGTGGGAAAAGAGAAAAGTATTGAATGTAGATGTGGAAGGAAGGATGGTGACTTTTATGACGTGCGCTTACACGTCGGATGTATAACAGTGTTACCCAAATAGGAGTAGAAGTGGCTGTGTAGTAAGTAGCTTGCTTACCAACCACATGGCTCCGGGTTCAGTCCCACTGCGTGGCACCTTGGGCAAGTGTCTTATACTATAGCCTCGGGCCGACCAAAGCTTTGTGAGTGGATTTGGTAGACGGAAACTGAAAGAAGCCCGTCGTATATATGTATATATATATATACATATATACGACGGGCTTCTTTCAGTTTCCGTCTACTAAATCCACCATATGTGTGTGTGTGTGTGTATGTGTGTGTTTATATGTTTGTGTGTCTGTGTTTGTCCCCCCAACATCGTTCGACAACCGATGCTGGTGTGTTAACGTCCCCGTAAACTAGCGGTTCGGCAAAAGAGACCGATAGAATAAGTACTAGGCTTACAAAGAATAAGTCCTAGCGTCGATTTGCTCGACTAAAGGCGGTGCTCCATCATGGCCACAGTCAAATGACTGAAACAAGTAAAATAGTAAAAGAATAAATAAATATTTGGATGTTATCTAAAATAACCTACCGCAGAATTATCATGTTCACATAAAACGTACTCCGTACTACTCGAACGTAGGTACGATATTAAACCAACACGCGTCGCAATAACACAGTAACCAATACGGTCGACCAACACTGTCAAATACCCTGACAGTTCACATAGTTTTTATTTAGTGAAATTCGTTAGTCCACTTTCAACTAGATGGGGGTGTTCAGGAGCCTTTCACAACAGTGACAAAACATTTTTGCAGATAATCCGTAACGTTTTGACGGAGTAGAAACTATGGACGAGGACGACCTTATTTCGAAAGCATAATTAACAACTTGCAGATGTAGATCAGTACCAAGTGTGGTAGCAGAGAATAAGAAGACGATTCATATTATCAGGTGATAGGTTAGCAGTAAATTATTCTGGATGTTATGTTTGAGAGTGTGACATAGTCCATAGATGGTACACCGAATGATTTAAGAAATGGAATTGTCAAATGAATCTAAAGATTAAGTATGTAATTATATTTAGGATACATAATTAAGATCTTTTCCCTTTGGCCGGCACATTTAAAAAATAATTTTTTGTAACTAAATACTTTCAAAATTCGTATACTGGTAGAATGTGTCACATAAAACATCATTTACTCTTGGCGTTTTTGAGAAAATTGTGTATTTTCGAAGTTTTTTTGTGTTAAAGTTTTCGTATTTTGGTAATTTCAACCAATCAATGACATCTATGGAGGTGAAAACAATTACTGCTGTTATTTGTCAACAACAACTTCCGGCGGTGTATATTTCGTTTGTCACTGTTATTTATGACATTTCATCTCAGTTACGTTTGTATGAATAAACGAGTGTATCTGAAGCATGTTTACTTCATGGCACCACCACAATCGTTCGTGCATTTCTACTATTTTTAGTTTTTTTTCCTGTTTTTCAGCTAATATTTTCGGAAAGACATTTTTCCCCTTCCCCCTCCAATTTCTTCATTTCTCACATTTTTCCGTAACTCTAACCCTAAAATCCCAACCTTAACCCTAACCCTAAAACCTTAACCCTGAGCCTAAAACCCAAACCCTAACTCTAAAACCTTATCCCTAACCCTAAAATCCTAATCCTGAGCCTAAACCCAAACCTTAACTCTAAAACCTTATCCCTAACCCAAAAACCCTAACCCTGAGCCTAGAACCCTAACCCTAACCCGAACTCTAAAACCCGAACGCTAACCCTAACTCTAGATCCCTATCCTTAACCCTAAAACCCTAACCCTAAACCTCTAACCCTAACCCTAAAGCCCTAAAGCCTAAACCAGTACAAGCGCACGACCGATGTCTTAAAAAAACAGTGACAAACGAAATATACACCGCCGATAGTTGTTGTTGACAAACAACAGCAGTAATTTTATTCAGCTGAATACACGTCATTGATTGGTTGAAATTACCGAAATACGACAACTTTAACACGAAATAACTTTAAAAATATAAACTTTTCTCAACAACACTAAGAATAAAAAATGTTTTATATGACACATTCTATCAGTGTCCGAAGCTTGAAAGTGTTTAGTTACAAAAAATCAATTTCTCGATGTGCCGTTCAAAGGAAAAAGATCCCATAATTATTTAAAGTCACTTAATCTCCTTTTTCATGATGACTGTCTAAAAGCCAATTACAATTTAATTTCCATGCCAAGAATTTGATGGAAGAGAAAAATTCTCGATTAGCTTTTAAAATAATCGATCTAATAATTCGTGCTAATTTCCAATGCTTTAGAATTCTTGAATCTACTTCAAATAGGCAGTTGTTAAAACTTGTTTCTTAAAACACATTTACAATTACTGTTCTTTGTGGAAAAACTTGAAATATTTTGTTTTACATTTATTTCTTTGTTTATTTAACTTTTCGTCATAATCTCAGAATGTGGAACTCGAATGATGGGCTCTATTGAATCCAGTGCAATGAGCAATAGTGGACAATTCGCTTTGGATGGAGAATGGCCCTGGTCTGCGTCAGTCCATAAGCAATATACATCCCCTTGGGACACGTATTCGTTTTTTAAAATCCCTGCAGTAATAATCGACAGTCACCATGTCCTTCTTCCTCATTACTCCCTGTAAGTATTTTGTTAACATTATCGACTGTATGTGTTTGTGTGTGTATATATATATCATCATCATCATCATCATCATCATCGTTTAACGTCCGCTTTCCATGGTAGCATGGGTTGGACGATTTGACTGAGGACTGGTGAAACCGGATGGCAACACTAGGCTCCAGTCTGATTTGGCAGAGTTTCTACAGCTGGATGCCCTTCCTAACGCCAACCACTCAGTATATATATATATATATATATATATATATATATATATATATATATAACAATAAATTAAATAAAGATTTAATTGACAATCCAGTAATTTATTTGTATTATAATATAACATAATATACTATGAATATAATATAATAGAAGATCACTTTAGAAGAACCATTGAAAAACCAAAAGAGCCAACAATTTGTTTCGACTTATATACATTATATGATTTATAAACAATTTGTATCTATTTATATAAATCTTTTCAAAGCTTTGGTTTATAGACAGACAAAATTCCGTGTGAAAGGACAGTTGAATTGTAAAAAAATTAATTCAAATGCCTATGTTCATGAGCGTGAGCGTTAACTTTTCAACTAGATAACAATTACAATTAAAACAATTAAAACCAACAAAATCATAACGGACAAAATTATTAAGTAAATAGAATCTACAACTATCGAAATATATTTCTATATATCTCAAATAATATTAATTCAAATTCGTTTAGGTCGAAAACAATCTTTGGCTATTATAATAACATACAACAACAATATATATGGAATATACATGTATATAAATTAGGGTCTTACTTAATCTAGAGACTGTAATAAAACGTGTAAATAATAATAAATGTTAATATAATATTATATTGGTAATATATAACAACTCTTCCCTTTTATATAAAGTTATTGATATAAAAAAAAATTATTTAAAGTAACTAACAAAATAAAAAAAATGTTCTTGTTTTAATTAGTTTATCGGAGGGAGAATTTCGAAATAAATATGAAGAGAAAACTAACAAAAAATGTTCTTTATTTACTTAATCGGAGGGAGAACTCCGTAGTAAATATGAAGAGAAACTTTGAGTTACAACAACTACACCCTATATTACCCAAAAGTCAGGCTATAATAATGGATTTCAAAATACTACGAGTTTTTCAGAAGTAACCATATTTGAAGTTACTTAAAAAAGAATTATTCACGGTAATTATTCTCGCCGCCTTATAATATACGTATATTATAAGGCGGCGAGATGGCAGAAATGTTAGCACGCAGGGGTTGAAATGCTTAGCGGTATTCCGTCTGCTTTTTATGTTCTGAGTTCAAATTCCGCTGTGGTTGACTTCGCCTTTCATCCTTTCGGGGTCGAAAGTTGCGTACTGGAGTCAATCTAATTGACTAACCTCTTCCCCCAAAATTTTTTGCCTTGTGCCTAGATTAGAAAAGTATATACATATATTATGGGAGAACTCAGTATATAAAATAAAGTAAGACAAGCAAAAACAAGGATTGAATACCGATCCACGGTAAATCTAATCAATATTATTTGTTTTTAGACAAAGGACTATAATTAGTATATATCCAAATTTTATGAATTTTTTTCAGAAGTAACAAAATAATATTGTTACAATGCGAATACAAGATATAAAATAAATAATACTATAAGAATTATTATTCGGGTTATTAAATTTAGTTAGTAAGTCAAATAAAACTATTCATTTATCAATATCATTGTTGTTATTATTATTATTATTATTATTATTATTATTATTATTATTATTATTATTATTATTATTATTATTATTATTATTATTATTATTATCATTATTATTATTATTATTATCATCATCATCATCATCATCATCATCATCATCATCATCATCATCATCATCATCATCAATTAATTAAGAAATTAGATGAATGCATTGATGAATATAATTATTTAGTACACTGAAAATATCTTATTTGTAATTTGTAATTAATATTAAATTACTAATATAATAATATATGTTCAGCAACTACAAGAATTTACACTAGAAAGATTCAAAAATATTCTGAATCAATACACTAGAAACTAATTTTCCAACTTTTATTATATAGAGAAGATGACAAAACTTAAAGATATACATACTTAGCCCAGCTCTTCGAAACGCCGGTGTTAAAACGGGGGTAGCTGATGAAGAAGAATGTTCTCTATGTGGCTTGTGTGTTTTCTCGTCTACGTTTTGTTTGCAATGTCCTGTACCTAGATATGCACCTATACATACAGGTGGATGTCGGTATGCACATACCTGTACGTATATATGCATATACTCATTTACTACTTGTTTATATATATATATATATATATATATATATATATATATATATATATATATATATATATATATATATATATATATATATATATATATATATATACACACACATATATATATATATATGTTTACAGACATTCAGTTTTACATATAGACATATACGCACATACACATGCATACATATACACATACATACGTGCGCATACACATGCATATACACTTATATAGATATATATATACGCATATACAGTTATACACATAAACATATGTATACATAGACATATTCCCACATTCATATATATATATATATATATATATATATATATATATATATATACATACATACATACATACATACATACATATATATATATATATATACATATATATATATATATACATACATACAAATACATATATATACACATACACGCATACATATACACAGTTTTTTTTTACCTTTGTATACATAGATACACAAACCTACATATAAACATACATATATATATATGTAAATTTGCACACAAACATATACATACAGATATATATATATATATAAATATGCACACATGTACATGCACATACACACACACACACCTATATATATATATATATATATATATATATATATATATATATATATATATATATATATATATATATATATGTATGTGTGTGTGTGTGTGTGTGTGTGTGTGTGTGTGTGTGTATTGATGTGGAAGATTTCAAGGAACGTCTGGACAGGTTTCTGTTTGAGATACAAGATGAACCCGCATCGCGGCTGGAGACGCAAAGTAGAACAGCGCTGTCAACTCGCTGCTTCACCAAAAACAATACCTGAAACAACACAGAGTAAATACAGGTGGTGCACCAGCATGATCTCAGTCTCCGTGCAGAAACCAGTAAAAGAAAAAAAGAAATACAAACATACACATGTCGAAATATACATAGCATCAGATATAAATACAAACAACATAACCATATATACGTATACCCACATATATACATATATATAAATATACAGTCATACATATACACATACATATGCACACATATAAATGGATACATACGAGTACAAATATATACACACTTAATAAAATTTTCTAAACACATATTTAGAATAATACTTAGAAGATAGAACACTCGCCTTTCTCATTAAGTAATTTATTCTTCTATGTTAATATCTGAAATAATTCATCTACACTACGTTGCATCTAGCATAATTAATTTTGTACGATCTAGCATGACTAAGTATTTTTCAATTTATATCGTATAATTTATTACTATCCTTCAATTTTCAAATTAGTTTACTCAGACTAGTACTGTTAAACCTATCTCTATTCCTAAAGGTGTTCTCATGGTTTGCGGTTCGTTTTTTAATAAATTTTTACTTTGAGTCTATGTAAAAATAATTTTTCTATTCCAAATCAACTCTGCACTTATATACAATGTCATTTTGTAAACAAAATTATTAAAATGGCATTTATCCTTATATCTACAATCACAATTTCTAGCTAGGTCATTCTCTGCAATAGGATTATTATTTCTATTTTTGTAAAAATTGTCTAATCTTTCATTATTAAAGGAAGTGATAATTCTAAACAAACGTTTAGGTACTGAAAATCCTGTTCTAATCCTTTTATTTTTAATTATTTTATTATATTTATGTTCTTTATTAAAGTACATAGATATAGGCTTGTAAAAATCTTGACCAAATTCATTTTTATTTGCCGGGCGTAAGGAATAATAAACCAAATATAATTATCTTTATCATAATTAACATCATTAGGTGTGTCTGGTTAGCATATGGCGTATATTTATTATCCTTTGACTGAAGTCCATTTATATATCTATTTTTTTTTACAAGGTATAGTTACTACACTTGTTCTTGGGAATATTTTTACTATTGTTAATCATGCAATTACAATTTACGATTAAATTGCATATATTTCCACTAAATGAATAAAGACCATTTGTTTTTGTTAGTTACTTAAAACAATCTTTATTTATATATCAATAACTTTAAATAAAAGGGAAGAGTTGTTATATATTACCAATATAATACTATATTATCATTTATACTTATTTACACGTTTTATAACAGTCTCTAGATTAAGTAAGACGCTGATACTAAATTTACATACTTATATATTGATGTTGTATGCTATTATAATAGCCAAATATTGTTTTCGACCTAAACGAATTTGGATTAATATTATTTGAGATATATAGAAATATATTTCGATAATTATTTTGTCCCTTAAAATTTTGTTGTGTTGTAAATTGTAATTGTTTATGGAGTTAAGAAGTTAACGTTCAGGTTCATAAACATAGGCATTTTGAATTGATTTTTTACTTTCACACGGAATTTCGTTCGTCTTTAACCCAAAGCTTTGAAGAGACTTATTATATAAATAAATAGATACAAATTGTTTATAAATCAAATAATATATATAAGTCGAAACAAATTGTTGGCTCTTTTGGTTTTTTAATGGTTCTTTTAAAGTTATCTTATATTGTATTATATTCATAGTATATTACGTTATATTATAATACAAATAAATTACTGGATTGTCAATTGAATCTCTCTATTTAATTTATTGTTTGCAATTTGCAGTATACTCTTATTTATATGCTACTGAACTGGGTGTTCTACGCAACTATTTGAACGAATTCCTTCCCTTAGTTTGTTACTTTGTGTGTGTATATATATACATACATAATAGATTTTATCGCGGCTTTGTACTGCTACTTTAATCCCATCAACTATGAAATATTATTTATCTTTTGCTTAACTATACATGATCAATAGACTGACAGGTAAAATGTGTTTTGCCAAATTGTTTTGTGTCACTCGCTGCAGCTCTTCCTTTCGATTTCATATCCTGCCATGATCACCATTACTTTTCATCCATCTGTGCTCTCTGAAGCATAGTGCTTTTCATGTACTGAAATCATTATAATTGATTGCCTTTCCAAATTCCTCGTCCTGTACTTACGTTAGATGTACAGCATGTGTAGCGTGTCATGGTTTCTTCAAATGCTCACAACACTACTTCTGCTGAGTTTTTTCGTACACTGCTTACAAAATATAATCGTCTTTTGTAATTTCTCTGCACCTAATACACACACACACACACACACACACACACACATACACATACACACACACACATAAACATACAGTGCATGTGTGTGCGTTTTCGCATCCATATCTACTGATGGTTATATCAAATACTTTTGTTACTGTATTGTGTAGTAGGATATCCTTTTATATCAAACGGCTGAAGTGATACACTCTGCACTGCTTGATGCAAACACAACTAAATGCACAATATCTAATTTGTAAGGGACAGCTGCAAGATGGGTCGAAAAGTTGGGTCGAATAAAGATTGAAGAGACAGTAAGTATAGAAGAAAGGTGAGAAATAAAATGAGAATTGAGGGCAAACCTCTGGTGTTAGACGAAATCAAATGATGATAACCTTTACAATAGACACATTCGCTCCATCTAGCATGGAAAAGCGATGATGATGATGATGTGTAACAATATTTTTTTCTCATAGGGATACATCGCTTGAGAATATATTTATAAAAACTGGATCGACTTGGAAAAATCGTGGAGATGAATATGATGTGGATGAAATCTGGACAAAAAAAGTGAACACAGTTTATAATATTACAATTCTTCACGTGAAGGACGAAATCAAGATGTCACGTTCTGTACAGCCAATTTGTTTGCCAGAACACTCTATGCCCAGTGATGGGAACTGTTTTGCTATTGGATTCGGTAAGACAAAATATATTTTCAACTATAAATATTTAAGATTCTTATTGCATAACAGATTTGTCTGATTTACAATATACAGTGATACCTCGCAGTACGAGATTAATTCGTTCAAGGACCGAGCTCGTTTTACGATTTACTCGATTTACAAATCAATTTTCCCTATTGAAATTAATTCCTTTCTACTCTAGGCACAAGGCCCGAAAATTTACGGGAAGGGGCCAATCGATTAGATTGACCCCAGTACGCAACTGGTATTTAATTTATTGACCCCGAAAGGATGAAAAGCAAAGTCGACTTTGGCGGTCTTTTGAAATTAATCAAAATATAACTAATCCGTTCCATCCCCTCAAAACCACCTAAAAATAAATTTTTATGGGTTTTAAAACAAAATAGATGCAGTTGCAAGGAAAATTACAAAAATAAAAATAAATAAAAGAAAATGCAAAAGAAATATGTAAGCTGGTTTCATTAATGCCATTACCTTTAAGATGGGACGAGTTGTGTGCATGGAAGACGATAGAGCGGGAAGGAGGTGTATTATTGTTTGGAAGGAGAATCTCCTTCCATTAAGACTTCTGGAAGAACAATTTCTGGCGTTTATCTCTCCTTTCGCTTAATTTAGGTTTTTCGACACACTTTCACCTTTCACACCTGCAGGTCGTTTCATTAGAAACAGCAAGAGGAGTCTCATTTTTCTTGCATTTCAAAATGTTAGAAAAATGCGCCAGAGCAGTGTCATTAAATAAAGCAGCTGCACGACTTGCAGATACTTTTTCAGGATAATATTTTTCTACAGACTCAGAAACATATTGCCACTTTGCCAACACTGCTTTTATATCATTCGTAGAGATAGTCTTGTCCGCTACACTATCCTACTCGGGGGAACCTGTCTCTTCCACCGCATCCGAATGCTGCTGCTCCTGATGCTGCAGGAGTTCATCTATTGTCAGCTCTTTTGAGTGTTTCTCGACAAGATCGTTAATGTTCCCTATCATCAACCTCGAGGCCTATGGACTTACAAAGAGACACTGTCTCCTCGACTACAGTTGCCTCAGACTCAAACTCCACGAAGTCTCTTTCGGACAAGCAGTCTGACCACAGTTTCCTTCATGCAGAATTCAACATTCTCCTCGTTACACCCTGCCAGGCCTCATCGATGATTTTCAGTCAGTTAACAATGTTGTAGTGCTCCTTCCAAAACTCACGAAGGGTTAGATTTGTATTTTCGATGACTACAAAGCACCGACGAAACAGAAGTTTGGTGTACAATTTCTTAAAATTAGAAATCACCTGTTGTTTCATGGGTTGCAAGATAGGCGAGGTGTTGTGTGAAAGGTATAGACCTTTCATGAATTTAAATTCGTCCAGGATATCATCTTCGAAGTTAGGAAGGTGAGCAGGAGTAATGTTGAGGATGACGAGGACCTTGATAGGAAGATCGTTTTCCATAAGGCACTGGTCCGAAGATAAGGTTGTACCACTCGGTGAGGAATTGCCTGGTGTCCCATGCTTTAACGTTTGCCTTCCACATGACTTGATTTTTTGCTCCTTCAGGATTTTGTGTGACTTGGATGCTCATGGGTTTTTTGAATGGATTAATCTTCAAGTCTCCACTCGCACTGGCACAAAGGGCGACAGTTAGCCTATGATAGGCTTGTGGCTTGGCATTTTCTTCTCTTCTGCAGTTCTGTAGGTTCTTCTGGGCATTTTTTCCAGAAAAAGGTCAGTTTCATCACAGTCGAATACCCGTTGTGCGATGTACTCCTCGACTGCGATGAGCTAACGAAATTCAAGCACGAAATCCTCAGCTGATTCGTGTCAGAACTCGCTGCTTCTCCATATCTGACAACGCTATGAGCACTAGCCCTCTGCTTAAAATTATCGAACCAGTAGTGACTGGCCTTAAATACGTCTGCTAATCCGTCGATGTTCCAGGATTCTGCTTCAGAAGATCCCCATACAGCGCTCGTACTTCCTCTCAGATGATGATCACCGTAATCGTATCTCCTGCGAGTTGCTTCTCGTCTTTCCACAGGACAAGTAATTTTTCCATCTCTTGGTGGGCAGATGTGCGTTGCTTGGAGAGACTGGAGACAGGCTTTTCTATTGTAACGGCCTTTGTCTAATGCATTTTCTTCGAGATGGTCCAGATCGTCGACGTGCTTTGGCCTTATTGAGGAGCTGTGTCCACTAAACACACTCCTCTCTCATGTTTATCAATGATTTCCTTCATCAATTCTATTGTAATCAGCTTTTTCTTCTTCTCGACACTGTCCTTTGCACTAACCTTCTTAGTTACCATGCCTAACACGATTAATTATTATAAAATAATCACAAAAAGCGCACAAAACTAAGAAAAAATACAACAAAGATGCTACCACAACGAGATAAACACGTGACCTGAGCGAACGAAAGCTGCGCTTGTTGGGAGAGCGTGTGCAAGCTCAGAGCCTGTATGAAACTCACACTTACTGCAGATTTCCACCCGAACTTCAAGAAGAAAATTCACACGAGTCCCGGCTCGTATAACAAATTACTCGTATAATTGTGCATCCGTACTGCGAGGTTGTACTGTAAAGCTACTTGTGTATGCATGTAGATTTATGAATAGTTATTCATTTGTGACAATTCACACGCTTGCTGCTACATATAGACACATATATATAAATACATACATATATACATCCGGATATACACAAAACATCCCCACACAAAGACATATATATATATATATATATATATATATATATATATATATATATATATATATATATATATATATATATATATATATTACATATATACTATATATATATATATATATATATATTACATATATACTATATATATATATATATATATATATATATATATATATATATATATATTACATATATACTATATATATATATATATATATATATATATATATATATTACATATATACTATATATATATATATATATATATATTACATATATACTATATATATATATATATATATATATATATATTACATATATACTATATATATATATATATATTACATATATACAATATATATATATATATATATATATATATATATATATATATATATATATTACATATATACTATATATATATATATATATATATATTACATATATACTATATATATATATATATATATATATATTACATATATACTATATATATATATATATATATATTACATATATACTATATATATATATATATTACATATATACTATATACATATATATAATATATAACTATTATATTTATATATATTATATATACTATATGTATATGTGTGTATATAATACATAGATATTATATATACATATATATATATATATATGGTAATATTTTGCATATAAACCTGCTTTCCCAAATACAATAGTACTTCACTTTTGAAGTTCCGAGAGAGTTATGGAGATACAGAAGCAGAAGAATAAAAGAATACATACATTATACGTAAATGTATGCATTCTTTAGTCTTTTATACCTTTCTGTCCAAAGTCTGTGGCCATGTTGGAGCAGCGCTAGTGCACGTATATGCATGATCCTGTACATTATGCACGTAGGCATATATATATATATATATATATATATATATATATATATATATATATATAGTAGATACGCACACACACACACACATATATATATATATATTACAAGACATGATAACCTCGTTAAGGGATTGTTTTATCCAAGAAAATACTAGTTGAATACGTAGTACCTTGTGGGAATGAATATCCTTAAAACAATAGGTTTATATGAAGCATATAGTTTATATTCATTTAAAAGAAGAAAAGGAAATGGAGATCAGGGAGTTAGTAATTGTTTATTATTAACAACAAATTGGTCATCTTTACTTCTTACAGCCGTTTCAATTAGAACTCATTTATTCAATTACATATTTGTACATTAAATTTACATGTGACATCTGTATAATTTTATCAGAGGAAAACAGACGTACCTTTGGATTTTATATGTGGTCTTATCAATTCATTTCAGAGGACTCTGTCACATAACTGTAAATTTGATGTACAAATTTGTAATTAAGTAATTGAGTATCAATTGAAACGGCTGTAAGAAGCGAAGATGACCAATTTATAATTAATTATTAACTTCCTAATTTCATTTTCGTTTCTTCTTATATATATATATATATATATATATATATATATATATATATATATATATATATATATATAATAATATAGATTTAATCAAAAGATTAAATGTGGTACTTAAAATGTTTGAGGCACCAGAATTTGGTAGGGTAAAAACCAAAAATAAAATCAAGAGATTTGGTGAATAAAATTTGAAGAAAAGCAATAAAAAATCACTAGGTTATAGCAGTACGTACGTTTCGAACAAACTTCATTTATTCATGTAGTGAGAACACTACATAAAATGTACAATGAAAATGTACTCCTCAGCTGCATAATGGAATTTCATTTTAGAAAGTCATTTTGTAGATGTGTGCAAAAAACAAGAGTAAGAGAAGAAAAAATGCCATCTTGACTGGGCTGTCATTCAACAGTCTAAAATGAAATTCCATTATGCAGCTGAGGAGTACATTTTCATTGTACATTTTATGTAGTGTTCTCACTACATGAATAAATTAAGTTTGTACGAAACGTACGTACAGCTATAACCTATTGAATTTTTGTTGCTTTTCTTCAAATATATATATATATATATCAGATCATCCCATAAGTTCTGTCCGAATTTTGAATAAAGTAAACAAGTGATCAAATGTTTTATTTAATTGAAATTTAATCATCAATGTACTTTCCTTGATTACCTATGACTTCCTTCCATATATTTACAAGCTTTTTAATCCCATCAATGTAAAACTCCCTCAAATGATTCTGTAAACTACGAAACAAATGGTAGTCTGAAGGAGCAAGGTCGGGAGAATAAGGTGGATGAGGAATTTTTTCTCAACCAAGCTCTTCGATCTTCTGTGATGTGATCTTTGCATTGTAGGGTTGCGCATTGTCCTGATGAAACATCACTCTTTTCGATTCACTAAAGCGGATCTTCTTTTCTTTAAAGCTTGGTTCAAACGCTCTAATTGCTGACAGTAGACTTGAGCATTGATTGTTGCATTAGGTGGTAACAATTCAAAGTGAATTACTCCTTTGCAATCCCACCAGATAGAGAGAAGAACCTTTTCCCCATGAAGTTCCCTTCTCGGTTGTGGTTGAGCTTTTTCCCTTTTACCAAGCCACTGTTTACGACGTTTAACATTTCGATAGAAGATCCATTTTTCCTCACCAGTCACAAGTGTATCCAAAAAAGGATGAAATGAGTTAGCGAGAATGGAGAGAAGAGCAGATTTCAACTTGGGATTTGCGGTTGCTTTCGGACAATTCATGAGGCACCCATTTTCCAAGTTTAGGAACCTTTCCAAGTTATTGAAGACGACGATGATCAGTTGTCTGGTGTGAACTGAGCTTTATTGCCAATTCTTCAACTGATAATGCAAGATTTTCTTCAAGTAATGCCTCAAGGAGCTTATCATCAAACTCGACTGGACGTCCTGTTCGATCTTCATTTTCAAGGCTGAAATCTCCACTTCTGAATTTTGCAAACCATCTTCTGCAAGTTCTTTCATTCAAGCATTCTTTCCATGAACTGAGTGTATGTTTAGAGTCGCTTCGGCTGCAGAGTTTCCTTTTTTGTACTCATAAAGCATTATGTGCCTCAAATGCTCTTTGGATACTTCCATGTTAGAAAGGGTTTTAATCAAAGAAATTTTAATTCTATTATTCTGTAAAATGATATTTAAACTAGTTTAAATGCACACAAATGCATAAAAAGAATTTTTAATTCCATTAGACATTCTAAGATACTATTAAATTTTAAAAACGGTAAACATTAATGTGGGTTAGTATTATTTATGAGTAAAACCATAATATTAATGGCCAGAACCTGAACAAAAAGAAAGGGGGGAAGAAGGAAGAGGAAAAAAGGGAGAGGAATAAAGTTAGAAAAACAGGACTAAATTAAGAGAATTAAAGCTAAGGTTTTCGAAAAAGTAATAGGTAGAAGAGACTCAGAATTACCTAGAGAAAATGTAGGAATACTATCAGTGGGTTGGGAAAGGTTAAAATGTATTCTAAGTTTATATTAAAAGTTATAACTCAAATATATTTTGTTTATAAGGTTTTTGTGTAGGGTGTTATTTTTTGGAGGTGGATTTTTGAGAATTTCTATGGGGTTATCAATATCATTTGTTGTAGGCTTATCGACATTTTTATTTATTTGAGTTCGTGCAAGTTATCCTCGATATCGTTATGATTTATTGATGTATTTTATTTGAAAGAGCTATTTACCATATGTATTAATAATCTTAATTTTTGTTGGAGTATTTAGGAAGATGATGTTTTATTTGTAGATTACAAAAGATAGTTTAATTAAAATAATAACATTGGAAGTTATAGATTAAAATAAATATTTTATTTTTTTGATATGGTGTTGATAATCTTTTTTTCTTTAGGTTTTTCTATTATTAGAACATTAATTATTTAAATTTAACCTTTGAGATTAGGGTTTATGATTATATTAATTAGAATTATTATAAGAGTTAGGATTTCTTTTTGTTTTGTTTACTCTTGGTATGGTTATATATTAATTTTGGTATATGTTGGTGTTTATTGGTAATATTTATATATATTATTATTCTTATTCCTAATTTAATTTTTTTTCTAAAGGGTTGATTATATATATATATACTAACTGGGGTTATTGGTTTTTTTTTTTTTTGATGAATGTGGTTTCTATATATTCATATTTAGATGTAAGCATAATATTAATAAAGATAATGGAAATTAAAATTGTGAGTTTAGGTATATCTAGGTTAGTAAGAAGAGGTTTTAATTTTTTTGTTATGTATTTTTAGGAGTATTATTATTATTAATTTTAGTAAGAGTTGTCAAAATTTGTTATTATTGTGAGGGTCCATTACGGGTATTTAAATATAGATATGCTTAGTTCATTACGAAAAACTCATCCTGTTTTGCAGATTGTAAATGGAGCATTAATTGATTTACCATCACATGTTAATTTATTTGTTTGATGAAATTTTGGTTCTTTGTTAGAAATATAAAATTATATTAACAAACTCCCCTAACTGGATATGTAAAACCGCCAAATAAATTTTTACATTAAAAAATAATAGGGTATATAATCTTAGTTTATTTTTAAAATTTCAAAGTATCAATGATAAAGAAAAAAAAACAATAAACAAATCAATTCTAAAACTTCTACCAAAAAAGCAACCATAAAATTTCCTTTCAACATAATTATATCTTACTTTACTTTAAACTAAAACCTTTTAATTTTAATTATATGTATAACCGCAGATACTGGCACAAATTTATCCAATCATAACTTATAATTTCTATATAAAACTATCATTCATTGTATAAATATTGAAAATAATTGAAAAACTAATCACCTTTTGGTTCACCTTTTCTAGAACCTCCCCAGCCACCTGGTGAGCAGTGCATTCTCCAAGTGGAGCTGCTCAGACACACATGCAGCAACCGAATCCTATCGCTGTCTTGGGCGACAAGGAGACGACTTTATATCTTGCATGGGCCGCCTACGTGCAGGCTGCTGACTACATGCTTCATACGCGTCAGGATTGCATGCTTCACCACCTTCTCATCAGCGCAGGACTTCTGAATAAAATATAAAATAAAAATATACTAAAAATATATAAATATATACTAAAAATAAAGTTACATATATACTAGAAATAAATATATACATATAGGGGGAAAAAGCGTAGAGTCTTAGGTCCAATAAGGCTTGCACAACACCTCATAGACCCTCTCCACTTTATTGACATTAACTAGAGACAAGCCAGAACAAGATGTCTGGTGCCAATATGAGTTGCAGGCTCAAGGATGTGGGGGAACCATGATCTCTAGCACAAACCAAAGATTCCCAAAATGTCCAATGCCACTCCCTGCTTATCTGGTTCTATATCAGAGTGACCTTCTCCTAGAGACATGTTTCAACAGAAGCTGAGAGGTGCCTCACTCCCAGTGGACTTTCAGCACGCCAGACACCATCCCGGAATTTCTGCGTACCCATACATACATACATACATACATACATACATACATACAAACATACATACACACACACACACATACACACACACACATACATACATACATACATACATACATACATACATACATACATACATACATACATACATACATACATACACACACATATATATATATATATATATATACATAAATGGCGAGACGAGCAAACATATCTAAGGAAGATCAACAACAACATAGAGAGGGACTCTGGTCCCTTCTTATGGCGCGGAACCAAAGAGGTGAACTTATGTTTTAATGCAGAGCAAGGTTCACAAAATTCAACATTTCGACTTTTACCCGCCTACATAGAAAGGATTATTGACCAAGGTACTTTCCTTCGCTACAAGCTTCACGGACATTAGCGATAGTAACATAGATATTATCATGCACCGCAGGAGGACGGTGCTGTTCAATAAAGGTTCGACGTGGGTCAAGTAATCCGAACGCGAAGGCTCTTTCGATGTGACCATGGGAGTTTACGACAGCTCTGACATATGTGATCTTATTGTACTCAACATCCTGGACACCTTAGGGAAGAAGTTCCCTTCAGTCCTATTCAGTCTCCACAGAGTTGACGCTCTGGCGATCTCTAAAGGAGCCAACGGGCCACATTGGATAGGCTTAGAAAGGACATGATTAGCGCCCTATTCTCCATGGGACTCTAAAGTATTATCGAGACTAGCCTCACCGTAGACGTCCTAGATGTCACTCTAGATTTGGACTCCGGTACACATAGGCCCTACTGCAAGCCAAATGAGAAGCTCTCTTCTATCACTACCGCTTCCTGCCACCCACTATCTTGTTCAAGAACTCAGTGAAGGGTGACAACAAGAAGACCATGAATTTATCCTCAAGTCAAGAAATGTTCGATGCCACAGCCTCCTGCTACAATGAGGCACTAGCCTCCTGGGGGTTTAAGGTCCACATCTCCTACATGCCTGGCCCTAGCACCCACAAAAAGAACTCCACTGGAACGTCGTTCCGTTTTCCCCACTCTTCTCACTCAACGTCAAGACTCCTAGTAATTTAGACTTCAGGTTCAATAATAGTATGATTGAGGAGTCTGATGCGGGCCGTGTTAAATAAAATGAGATAACAAGGCCAAGGCAGTGTGATATTTCTACGACATTTATAAAGAGAAAGGTAGTCTTATAGCTGTTTTGGGGATATAAACTATATCCCATCATCAGAAATGATATGAGAGAGTTTCAGTAGAAAGAAATAGTAGACTTCATTATATAAGAAGTTATTTTGGAATGAGAGAAATAACTTCTTATATAATGAAATCTATTATTTCCTCGTATCGTCTTTGATGATGGGATATCTTTTACATCCCTGAAACAGCTGTGAGACTACTTTTCCCTTTATAAATGTCCAGAAATATCACACTGCCTTGATCTTGTTATCTCATTTTATTTAACATATATGTAAATACATATATACATACATACATACATACATAAAACATTAAGGCATGGCAGACATCTTCCAGTAATGATATTGTATGCGACTTGAGATGTTTGCACCATTTTGTCCATCCTTACGTTCTGAATTCAAATTCTGCTGCGGTCTTCTTTGATTTTCATCCGCTCGGGATCGATAAAATAAGTGCCAATTCAACGCTGAGGTTGATGTAATCGACTTGCGCCCTCCCTTCATATTGTTGGGGTTCTGCCAGAAATTTGAAATCTATATATTATGTAAATAAGATATTAATACTTAATACCTAAACATACTGTTTCTATTGTTAATGTACTCGTATATGCAGCTGGTGAGCTAAGTCCAGGATTAGGAATTTTTGCACTAATATAATCTAGGAATAAGAACAGACTGAAAATTATATTCCAAGTTTTTGTTTCAAATAATTAGATTAGTCAAATCTAAAATGTCATTATACATGCGCGTTGTATTAAATGTTGAGTTTTCTAATTTTGTTTCATTTTAAAATTAGGGGATGATTCAAATCGCTTGGAAGAGAAAAAAGTTAAAAAAGTAGAATCTTCAATCTGCAAGAAGCATTTTTCATATAGTGGAAACAATACATTCTGTGTCAACGATAAACACGACGATCCACCAGGCTGTTCTGTAAGTTATTTTCTGTTCATTTATTCAGTTGTATCAAAACATACAATCGTTTCTAACAGCTTTCTTCTGTTGTAAAAATGTACAAGTGTTGTTGTTTAGCAGATAAATACAAAATAAAGCGACGTGCTTGGATGCATTCATGCAGCGAACATATCATTTTGTAAGCTTTAATATATCCGGGTCTACATCATTTTAAATCTCTCTTATTTGCTTTGGGTGGGATCTGTTGTTGTTGGCACTCCGTCGCTTACGACGTCGAGGGTTCCAGTTGATTCGATCAACGGAACAGCCTGCTCGTGAAATTAACGTGCAAGTGGCTGAGCACTCCACACACACGTGTACCCTTAACGTAGTTCTCAGGGATATTCAGCGTGACACAGCGTGACAAGGCTGACCCTTTGAATTACAGGCACAACAGAAACAGGAAGTAAGAGTGAGAGAAAGTTGTGGTGAAAGAGTACAGCAGGGTTCACCACCATCCCCTGCTGGAGCCTCGTGGAGCTTTAGGTGTTTTCGCTCAATAAACACTCACAAGGCCCGGTCTGGGAATCGAAACCGCGATCCTATGACCGCGAGTCCGCTGTCCTAACCACTGGGCCATTGCGCCTCACTAAAAATTATAAGGGGATATTGTTGACACTCCGTCGCTTACGACGTCGAGGATTCCAGTTGATCCGATCAACGAAACAGCCTGCTCGTGAAATTAACGTGCGAGTGGCTGAGCACTCCACACACGTGTACCCTTAACGTAGTTCTGGGGGATATTCAGCGTGACACAGTGTGACAAGGCTGACCCTTTGAATTATAGGTACAACAGAAACAGGAAGTAAGAGTGAGAGAAAGTTGTGTCGAAAGAGTACAGCAGGGTTCACCACCATCCCCTGCTGGAGCCTCGTGGAGCTTTAGGTGTTTTCGCTCAATAAACACTCACAAGGCCCGGTCTGGGAATCGAAACCACGATCCTATGACCGCTAGTCCGCTGCCCTAACCACTGGGCCATTGCGCCTCCACATGGTAGGATCTGATACAAACAAAATTAGGTTACTATTTCTCGTGGAGTAAGCAACGATCTATAGATTCTTTCATAAGCTTCAAGGGAAAAGAAATAGCAGTTATGAAGCATGTTTAAAATGCTGGTATATTGTACGAAAATGGAAAATGAATGCAGATGGTTTAAGGTGAATGGAGCGGAATAAGCTGAATATGATATTATCAATATATCACATTTTACTTGCAAAATTTAACTCAGAATAATTACCTGCGGTATCTTGTGGTTGCATGAGGAAAGAAGAAAACCTGTATGACGTCACTAAACTTGCTAGAATTAGCAATCACCCTTGATGTATAACGTACTACTTAAAAAGTCATGGTATCTAAGATAATGGGATAATTTTAGATGTATCGTCTGAAAATTGGAATTCATTTGATCTCAAGTGTCATTGGTTGAGGTTGATCTGGAAGAAAGCAACTTAAACCGAGAAAAAGTGAGTTGCTTTTAAAATCTGTATTGACTGAATATGAAAGGCTTACCATGTAATCTCAAGAAAAATCTACACTGCTTTGTATATGTAATGATGAGAATTGATGATGCAGACTGAGTGAAATGTGTGAGGAATCTGTAATGAAAGATATCCTTCTAAAGGAAGATAACAGAAAAATTCAGAAGTGACCAACAAAAATCCAAAGGGCATTATATCTCATACATGTATGATTCAAATGTATGCAAAGTATCAAAGGTAAGATCTGTATAAGCCACACTAATATGGAAAATAGTTATAAAACATTTACTTTGAAAATGAAGATCATCAATATTTCATTAATAATATTGGTGTCAAAATCACCAGCAATGTTCTCTAAACTACTGTTAAAATCAAATTAGAGTAGCATTTCAAATTGGTGACTTGGTTGTTTGCAATTTCCTGATATGCAAAATGGGTTATAGTACAAAGTTACCAAATTCTCTACGATTTTATGATCGTAGTTCAAATAGATATATTCTGCTGCATTCAGTTAATAAATTAGATATTCATTATTCTAAAACAACTTGGAAAATGTTTTACTACCTTCAAATTTAACGTAACATTGATAGATATTAGGAGCAGAAAAGCATAAAAAAGAAAGAAATATTTCATATCACTGTTAGATTCAAAAAACTTATATCAACTCAGCAACTGGTTATTTTCCTAGATTTGCTACATTGTTAACTCAAGACTGAATAAAAACCTCATCACATCTATCGTTGTTGTATCTTAAAGCATAGCATATTAGTAAGTAATGGGGAAACTTAAACTTCGAGTTTTATTACTGAAAACGATCATCAACTAACGACATATTTCAAGAGACTGCAGAGAGCATTAACATGTACATATAATGGCGGCAATATGTGACAAGGTCAATGAGAGATTGAAAGATCTACTTCATAGGAACGCTGTTTCATAATTCTTTTATACATTTTACTACAGCGAAAGGAATAATGAATTACCATTACTTGACATACTCTCACAAAGATATAAATCTATATTGGGTGTTATTGAGATTATAGAGCCTCTCAACCATTACGGTATCAACAAAGGAATAAGAAAGTATATGTATATATATATATATATATATATATATATATATATATATATATATAAAGTAAATATTGTTTAAAAGAATACTCTAGTGAAACAAAGATATAACAATTTACTTGAGACCGGGATCAACCTAAAGAGAAGAAAACAAACAAGAAAATGTGTCCTTGGTTGAGTTGAAAGTATACATTTCATAATATAATATTTGTGATTATTCATATATATATATATATATATATATATATATATACACACAAATATATATACACACAAATATATATACATATATATTAATAAATTTCAGGGTAGTAAAATATTATTTAGAAATTTTTTACCACCGTGGCCTAGCGTGTAGAAAAACTAGTCAATAGACTATATATTATTCATTATATATACAGTGTACATTTAAACACATAAGAGATGGCCATAATCGGGCATTTAACCTGCTAGAAGGAGAAGTTAAAATCCAAACCACAATTAGGGGTAATTTCGAAAGGGAATGAAAAATAAAACGTTTACCATCTATTTCCTGGACCATGATTTCAAGCTATCTTCAACAAATAAAGTAATTTGCTAGGTGAAGCTCTCATCAGCAGAAAAGCCAAATATTAACATATAAGCCCGAGGCAATACAGAACATGCCTCGTGCTTACATGTTATAATTTTTCAAATTCACCGCGCAAGCGCGGTTTTTTATCAGCAGTATATAGAAATAATGCCGATCTTCTTTCAAAAAAAAAAAAAAAACTATTATCATTAAATTTCAGGGTAATAAAATATTATTTAGAAATAAATGGTAAATGTTTTATCTTTCATTCCTTTTCGAAATTACCCCTAATTGTGGTTTGGATTTTAACTATTCCTTCTGGCGGGTTAGATGTCCGATTATGGCCATTTCTTATGTGTTTAAATGTACACTGTATATATATATATATATATATATATATATATATATATATATGCAAGCATATATATACAAACATATATATATATATATGTATATATAATATGTATATATATATATATATATATATATATATATAGGTGAGAAAGTTGGTATATGAAAGAACGTGGTTGGATGTATAAAAGATAATAAGAGTGAAAAAACTACAGAAGGCTTGTGTTACATGGTTAAAGTATATATTTAAATTATGTCAGAAAAATGTTAGAAAAATGTTAGAAAATCTTTTTGGTATATAAACATTGTATTTTGAGAAATAACCGGTTTCGTGTTGTCTTTTCAAATTTCTCTACTTCATTGTAACGTGTTCGTTCCAGTCTTAAAAAGAAGAGTTCTAGATAGGGGGAGGTAATTAGGGATTTCTTCCGGTATAGGGGAGATAATCGAAATCTAGGAGTTGGTAAAATTTGATTAATTTACCATGGTTTTGTTATATACAGAACAAAACCATGGTAAATTAATCAAATTTTACCACCTCCTAGATTTCGATTATCTCCCCTATACCGGAAGAAATCCCTAATTACCTCCCCCTATCTAGAACTCTTCTTTTTCAGACAGGAACGAACACGTTACAATGAAGTAGAGAAATTTGAAAAGACAACACGAAACCGGTTATCTCTCAAAATACAATGTTTATATACCAAAAAG
>NC_142930.1:134142917-134155417 GCF_046866305.1 Octopus bimaculoides
TTTTAGGAGGAAATACTAATAATGTATTTATAATAAAATCGTGAAACATGTTACGTAATAACGGGCTAATCAGATATGAGATATTAACGATTGAAAGTAATAAACTGTGAAAAAATGCTTTTGTGCGTTCCCAGAGAATATTACACTCAGCAGCGCTTGTGTTGGTATATTCGTGAATAAGTCACTAACCGAAATAAGAGGATCTATTGCTTAGGAGAAGATTATTTACTTGTTTAAGCGTTGTATTGGATAAATTCAGAAAATAACTGAAATAGTTCAAATACTAAGAAATAAGTATACTGAAAATGATTGGGTTATTTCCCTTGGTGGTTATTTCCAGAAGGGAATGGTTTATTTCCCTTGGAAGCTAAATAATTTTACACCCACCGTTCACTCACGCCCAAATGTTATTCATCCCGCCGTTTACCCGAGCATTTTTCGAAATCATTTTATACTCGAAACCTCCCCAAACACATAAGCGATGTGCGTGTGAAATTTAACAAAAATCGGTCGAGCTGTTTTGGTGCAAAACGAGGACATACCGATACACACACACACACATTTTCAGTTTTAATATGTAAGATATATATGTATATATATATTATAGATATATATATAGAGAGAGAGACTTTCTTTCCTCCCTTCTTCGTTAAATTATATATATCCACAGAGCATTTCGATTAACAGTATAGAATACTTTGCTCAAATCAACACACCAATGATATAGAGCAAGATTCTTTTCAATGCACTTTTCTTGTAATTGTCTGACAGTAAAGATACAATCAGCCGTGCCCCAGGAGAAAGGAAAACCACACTGAAATACAGACTCTATATTTGGAACTATAAAGGTATTTAAACGTTCGAACAAAATGCAAGTATCTTTTCAGCCACAGACAAAAGCGAAAAATCCACGAAAATTACTACACAGATCCTTTGGCCCCGATTTATACAAGAATACTAAAATGGCATCAATCCAGACTTGAGGCACTTACTCAGTTTTCTAACAGTGACAAATTAAAATATTTAAGAGTTCAAACATTTTGTCACCCCCATATTTCAAGACTTCTACATAGATTCCATCAGACCCTGGAGACTTATAGTTATTCAGCTTATTCACAGCTAAATAAATGTCATTTAGGGTTGCATACATACTTATATGCACACATTCATACATACATACATACATACATACATACACAGACAGACACACACACACACACACTCGCACGTACATACACACACTCGCATACATCCATATACACAAACACACACACGCACACACAAATATATATGGAGAGAATGTGAAGATGTGATATTTCATTTTATCAGTGACACAAGTGAAACGAAGTCGTTTAAGCTGAGAAGAGGATTTAGATCCACCGAAATGTGTTTTGTTGCTTGAATGGCGTTTGAAACTTTTAGTTCCATTTGTTCGTTCTACGGAAGTATCTATTTATTTTATCAGAGTGACTGTAGCTGAGTGTAAATATTTATGTTTTAAACGTAGTCTTAAATCATACTTAGCATGACAATGTGGAATAAGTCCCTTTAAATAATAAATCAGCCTTTTCGATGTCCTCCACATTGCTTCTGTCAACTCAGTGATATTCACAGTAAGAGATTAAAAGCAAGGATTTGCATAAGAAAGTTGCTTAAAGTATCACACGTTCGGAATCAATTCCTGGTTACCTGACTTTGAAGCAAAATTCCGAACTTTTTTGCAATACCTTTTAACATAATAATAATAACACAAATATTAACAGATTTATTGTACATTGGTCATTCGTTGAAAAATACTTGTTTACTTACTTGAGTCCTAAACTGCGACATATTGCTTTTGACATCCAGTGGCCATAAACACTGCTGTAGCATATGGTTCCCCATTTGCCATTATGATATATTTTCACTAAACCAGAAGATTCTAGGGCAACATCTCCATCGTCTTTCAAAGAAAAGATTACATGTACATATATACAAACATTAATATTTCTTGGATAAGTAAACATGTTAAACAAAGTTTTACATGACATATTTTGAAAAATGTCCCTTCTCAAATTAATTACTTTCGTTTTATTTGCAAAGCAAAAATAACACGTCATATGTTAGTTATAGAATTTTCAAAACGTTCAGATACTACATAAATCATTCAGAAATGCTTAGAGAGCATTTTTTAAATATCGGAATGTGTAGCCTATAGTGGGTTATTAATTCAATATAAGAAGGGATACAGTGAAGGTTTTACCTACCCTCACAAACGTGCGCAGGTTACACACACACACACACACACACACACACACACACACACACACACACACACACACAGGCATGCATACACACACACACACTCACACACGCACACACACAGCTACATACACAGCTACACACACATACACACATACATATATAATACATGTATAGTTCAGTTGTTGGGATTTCAATCAATAGAATTGTGGGTAATCCATTTCAGAGAATGCAAAAAGAATATAACGAGTACTTATGACGAAAATTTCGTGATATTTATACGCACAATACAAACATCAAGAAATAATACTTGAGGTTAAAACCAGTACAATAGCAGGGTATAAAATATACTACCTTAATTAGCGCTTACTTAAGTTAAAATTATAATTAGAAAGGAACTACAATTGTTTCTGTATTGGAAGATCATAATATATATAATGATCATATTTATAATTCTACCAACACGTCTTCAGGTTCATTGTTCATAATATTGTTTTAAATGATCACAAAAATTAAGCGTTAAAATTAAAGATCAAGAAAATATAATTAAAAATTAAGAAAATAATAACTCTAGCTATAATATAACCGCTAGTGATGGAAGTCATAATTCACATATAGATAAATGTTCATGTCGAGATAAGACTAAATGTAAGCTCTCTGATAATTGTAATATTAACAATGTAATTTATAAATGTATAGTAATTTCTAATAATAATAATAATAATAATAATAATAATAATAATAATAATAATAATAATAATAATATTAATAATAATATAGCTGGATTAGGAAATGTCTGGAAATGTATAAAATAGCTCCTACTCTGCGAAACTTTTTATCTGTAAGTATGAGATCATGGAGAACCACACTGATGTTGAACAATGACAATGAATCTCTAAATGCTGGAGATGTAAGAATTTCATGTGGCATTTTCCAGGGTGACTCACTATCACCACTCCTCTTCTGTCTAGCCCTAATACCGCTCTCAAAATTGCTCGATGATGCACAGTATGGTTATAAAATATTTGATAAAAATATAAATCATCTCATTTACATGGATGATTTAAAGCTCTTTGCAAAAAATGACCAACAACTCAAAGGCCTACTAGCGATTGTTAAACAATTCAGTGATGACATCAGGATGCAATTTGGCCTTGATAAATGTGCAAAAGCTACCTTTATCAAAGGAAAAATGACAAATTCATCTAATGTGAACCTTGACCAGCAAAATGTCATAAAAGAGTTAGAACCAGCGGAGAGCTACAAATACCTAGGGGTAATTGAAGGGGACAATATCAAGCACTCAGTGATGAGGGAAAGGATCAGAAGAGAATGTTATCGCAGGGTGAGAGCAATACTGAAGACAGAGCTGAACACGAGAAACAGGATCGAAGCGATCAATGCTCTAGCCATACTAGTCGTGACTTACAGTTTCAATATCGTTAACTGGTCAATTACTGAAATATGTAATGTTGACAGAAAAATACGAAAACTGTTGACAATGCATAGAATGCACCACCCTAAGGCAGATATAGAACGCCTTTATCTGCCAAGAAAAGAGGGAGGCCGAGGACTTCTACAGCTGGCATTAGCAATGAAGGTAGCCACAATTGCCCTAGACACCTATCTGAAAAACTCTGAGGACTGGATGCTAAAACTTGTCTTAAAACATGAAAGCAAGAAAGCATCTTACTCAGTAACAAAACAGGTAAAGGACTATCTAAGTGAATTCCAATTGCAACAAATTCAAGAATTAGACGAACTAGAAACACCTGCAGAAAAAGCTAAGCGCTTGAAAACCCGTGCTAAAATTGCTGCCTTAGCTATTATGACTGAAAAATGGCATGGAAAACCTCTCAATGGCAAATACCCAAAGAGAGCGAATAATGCAGATATTGACAAAGCCCTTACCCACCAATGGTTAATGGCCTCTGGCTTGAAATCAGAAACAGAGGGGTTTATCATAGCAGCCCAAGATCAATGCCTACCTACAAAGAACTACCAGGCCAACATATTAAAGAACGGCAGCTCCCCATTATGTCGTATATGCCAACAACAAAATGAGACCATCGATCATGTTGTCTCCATGTGCAGTCTGCTTGCGCCTACAGAGTATCTCAACAGGCATGATAGAGCTGCACAATATATTCACTGGGTAATATGCAAAAACCTGGACTTGCCCCATGATAAAAACTGGTGGGAACACAAACCACCCCCAGTACTTGAAAATGATCACATTGCACTCCTCTGGAACTTCACCATTCAAACTGACAGAAAGATGGACGCAAATAGGCCAGACATCATACTGAAAGACTTCAGATAAAAATCATGCCTCCTCATTGATATGACTGTCCCAATCGATATAAACGTATCTGTCAAGACCTACCAAAAACTGAGCAAATATAAAGATCTTGAAATAGAAATTAGCAAAATGTGGAATCTGAAGACGAAAACAATACCTATTGTCATAGGTGCCCTGGGAATGACAGCAAAACAGGCTGATTACTACCTAGCTCAGATACCAGGAAACCCCAAAATGGCTGAAGTTCAAAAGATAGTGCTCATGGGAACTGCCCATATCCTACATAAAATACTGTCTATGTGATCTCAAATTTTAAAGCAAATACATAATTTTCTTATGGTTTCTTAAACATTCACTTGAACAAAACTGTACAAATCTAAATATATGGTACCCTAGGCATAACACCTACATGAACTTCTAACTTGTTGTCTTTTGAGGTCTCTGGGTGAGACTTGGATCCAACTTGTACAAATGCAAAACAAAAGTCAAACATAAAATAATAATAATAAATATATAAAGAAGGTATATATAGGATCTACAGCTACTGAAATTAAGAAAAGAATATCCCAATACTACCAGACTTTCAAAAATCCCAATTTAAATAGGTCCACAGGTTTAAGTAAATATATATATGGGAATTGAAATCTAGAAAAAGTGAGTACACCCTTAGTTGGAGTATAATAGGTAGAGCCCACTCTTATAATATTGAGAATAAAATGTGCATATTATGTATAACAGAATTTATGAAACTGTCACAGTCTAGAGACCAATGACTAAACACATACAAAGAAAGAGGAGGGAAATGTAGACACCAAAGTAATTTTACTTTCAATAAAATGAAATACTGAACCCCCCCCCCCCCCAATCTTCATTCTCATGAACACACACTTTGCATAGTGAAATTACCCCCCTTAGGATTGATTAATCTCTTATAAATGCTCTGCTATATTCACTTCCTCTAATCCCCATTTTGAATGACATCTTGACCTTTCACAACTGGATATGTATTTTTATTTTTTTACGTTTAATCACAGACTTCTTCATTCTGATTTATAATTTTATATTGAACATTCTATATTTGACATTCTAAGTTTCATATATGTATGCTAATTTATATCTATGATTTATAATTTTTAATTTTTTAATTCTAAATTTTGTAAAGTTTATTTTCTTGATTTTTAATTTTAACGCTTAATTTTTATGATGATTTAAAATAGCTAAACAATATTATGAAAAATGAACCTGAAGATGTATTGGTAGAATTATAAATATGATCATTACATATATTCTGATCTTCCAATACAGAAACACTTGTAGTTCTTTTCTAATTATAATTTTAACTTAAATAAGGGCTAATTAAGGTAGTATATTTTATACCTTGCTATTGTACTGGTTTTATCCTTAAGTATTATTTCTTGATGTGCATATAAATACTACGAATTTTCCATCATAAATACATGTTATATTCTTTTTGCATTATCTGAAATGGAATACTCACAAATCTATTGATTGAAATCCCAACAACTGAACTATTATTAATTTCTATTATAATATATTTTGTATATTTCTATATAGATATATATAGATATATTACAATCATCATCCCACTACATGATGTGCTGATGTAGAATGCAAGGTGTGTAGTCTCCCTATTGAAATGCATGTAATGCTGAAGGGTGTATGCCTGATTGATTTGGAAATTCGTTTTCCCACAATACTCTAATATATATATATATATATATATATATATATATATATATATATATATATATATATATATATATATATATATACAAGCAAACGCACCCGCAGTTTGGACGGTTTGAGTTGCTTTGGTGATATTTTTCACCAAATAATTGAACTACCAAGAAGGCTTAGGAGTAACACGGTTTTCTATGTTTCCGATTAACCTAGGAACGGAAAATCAAATTGAAGGCTGGTTATTGTGGAGGTCGTTGCACTTTAATGATCATAGAAGATATGAGTTTGCAAGCGATGCAAAGTAGAGCTACTAAAGTGTTTTGGGAGTATATTACGGATGACTACAGAATATAGTTATTTTACATGAAATTGACATTTCTTGTCAGAAACAGCCACATAAATGTTTAATAAAATTCAAGGAAGATGTTGAAATTTCCCCTCTGCGAATTTATATTTTTCAACAGCAAAGGGAGCTATTATTTCGGAGAGATAAGCTAACAAAAGCCCCTTTATTCTGTCTTCTCACACAGCCTGCGCATAAACTAACGGCGAATGCTGCATAAAGTTAAATTGGCATGGAGTGGAAGCAAACCTCCTATTTAGAGGTTGATTCTTTGAAACGAATCATGTGATAGTTTAAAAGAGGCTAGAACGACAATGCTAAAATGTATTTGAAACAATGGACAACAGTCGAAATATCATAATAGATCGGTAAATAAGCAACTTTAAAGTAAAGCAACGCATTGGTAGGTGTGTGTGTACATAGAAACACACACACACATATATATATACATTCACACATCAATTTAAGAATCAAACTCACACACTCTCTCTTCTCTCTTTCTCTCTATCTATCTATTTATCTAGCTATCCATCCATCTATCTATCGGTCTGTCTCGCTACTTCAGTCTCTATCAGTCTATATGATTATCACTCCATCAAGTAATTTCTCAGCATATACATATTTGTGCATGTGTGTGTTTGTGTGTGTGTGTGTGTGTGAGTGTGTGAGTGTGTGAGTATAGCTACTCTTGTCATCTAACTCAGGGTAACCTTGTTGTTACAACATAATAGGGGGTCAACCCATCTCTGTCGTCCTCTCCACAAACAGGAAATCATGGGTCAACATGGACAGTTTCACATGCCACTTAATTTTCCTAAAGGATAAGATCTGTTTGAAAGAAAAATATAAGTAATAGCTAGATGTACTCACTAAACATAGTTAATTTGGTCAACCAATTAACCCGGTTTGTATATATTATCTATTATTCGTTTAACAGCGTTCCTTTGCTGATATATCTATCGTATGGCCTAAGGAAATCTTTCTTCCCAACATGCCGTACTGCCACTGCATTATTATAATGGTTTCAAATTTTGGCACAAGGCCAGTAATTTGGAGAGAGAGTTTAAGTGGTTACATTGATCCCAGTGCATTAGTGATACTTATTTTATCGATGCTGACAGGATGAATGGCAAATTCGACCTCAGCAGAATTTGAAATGAGAACATGAAGACGGGCGAAATACCGTTAAGCACTTTGCCCGGCGTGCTAACGATTCTGACTGCTCGCCACCTTACTTTATTCTTATAAGGATAAACATTTTTACGCTTTTTCCTCTTTAAGAGAAAAACAATGAGTTATGTCTACTTACGATAGTCATATCCAGCTGTCAAAGCAACAAATATCAGTAATGTCAGGCAGACACTGAATTGACGCGGGTACCAGTTCATCTTCGTCGTCTGTAAATAAGAACGCATTAATTTATGATAAATTATTATATATAAAACGATTATTTTTACAAGTTAACATAAGTGAAACTAGCGTTGAAATTAGGGTTGGTCAGAACATGTTATAATGGGTTATGATAAAGATACTGACAATAACACTACTACTACTGTTCTTGGTGATGGTGATGATGATAATAATTATCATATTAATACACGCGCGCGCCTATATATAATAGCTATACATTGTTAAAGATTGCTGATAAAAATTATTATCTATTGCACTTCTAAGACAATTCCGTACTTATTCCGAATTTTCCGATTAGCTGTTAATAAGGTAAATGCGTGTACATATATACTGATTTCAAATTTCGACGCATAAATACCAGAACTCAACTGGTGCCGATGTTATTAAGTCCGAAAGGATGAAAGACAAAGTCGTTCTCGGCGGAATTTGAACTCAGATCGTAAAGACGGATGAAATATAGGTTTAAAATTTTGGCACGAGGTCACACATTTTTGGGGAAGGGATAATGAATTACATCCACGCCAGTGCTCAACTGGTACCTATGTTATTAAGTCCGAAAGTATGAAAGACAAAGTCGCTCTCGGTGGTATTTGAACTCAGACCGTAAAGACAGACTAAATGCCGCTAAGCATTTTTCCCCATGTGCTATCGATTCTGCCGGCTCGCCGACTTAGCATGTACACTTATATTGGTGCCAGTTGATTTTTCCCTCGAGGCAACTGTTTTTTTTTTTTTTTGTTTTTTTTTTCAAATTGCTGATATGACCTATCGATAGTGACTTCTGACAAAACCGTCACCATTTTTCCATGACGGGAAAGAATTTGAACTCAAGAATGTACAGATACTGCATAGTGTCCCGTGTGGCACTCTTACAATTCCAATGCATTTGTATATATATTTATGTCTTACCTATATATGTCTGT
Source organism: Octopus bimaculoides (assembly GCF_046866305.1). NCBI lineage: Eukaryota > Metazoa > Mollusca > Cephalopoda > Octopoda > Octopodidae > Octopus > Octopus bimaculoides. The sequence goes on from NC_142930.1 coordinate 134,151,838, forward strand.
ATATGTATGTAGCTATGTACATGCGTCTGTATTTTTAGAGTATATATGTATATTACAGATGGTTTGGTATGTGCATATGCAGCTAAGTGTATATGTAATCCAACGTCAAATTTTCTTTTAAACGGATATAACTTTTAATGTATTAAGTGATTAATATTTTACAAATAATTATTTACCCTGAGTATTTCGGCTCTGTCCTTCTTTATAAGCTATTTTTTTATTTAAAATTTTCTTCGATTTTATAAGATGATTGCATACCGAAATTTGTTCATTGCATGCAACCGGTCATTGTAAAGACCGTTAGTTGAGAGAACCAATCAAACAAAACCATTTTCAAATGTGCATCCATTAAACTAATTGTATATGTTTTCTTATAGCCTTATTTTTGTTCCATTCTAAATAAAACTGTCCGACGAACAGGAACGTGAAACTCTGAGTAACATTTTTTGTTATATTCATGCTGCTTTTTAAAAGAGTATATATGTATATATATATATATATATATATATATATATATATATATATATATATATAATATTATATATATATATATATATATATATGTATATATATATATACTCTTTTTAAAAGCACCAAAATATCACAAAAACTGTTATTCAGAGTTTCTTGTTCCTGTGTGGTAAGTAGCTTGCTTACCAACCACATGGTCATGGGTTCAGCCCCACTGCATGGCAACTTGCCCAAGTGTTTTCTACTATAGCCTCGGGCCGACCAAAGCCTTGTGAGTGGATTTGGTGGACGGAAACTGGAAGAAGCCCGTCGTATATGTATATATCTGTATGTGCGTGTGTGTTTATATTTGCGTGTCCATGTTTGTACCCCCGACATCGCTTGACAACCGATGCTGGTGTGTTTGCGTCCCCGTAACTTTGCGGTTCGGCAAAAAAGACCAATAGAATAAGTATATATATATATATATATATATATATATATATATATATATATATATATATATATATATATAATACAAAGAATATATATACATGTATACACACATATATGTACATACTTACATCTACATGTGTATATATATGCATATCAGGGTACAGGACGTTAGAACAATGAACTACAGACAACGGAACGAACACATAGGATAACGGATAGCCACTTGGAATATCCATTCATCAGCTGTCTCTATTCTAACTAGACGTATTCTAACTAGGGCATTACTATATAATAACGCCTCACGCCATGAGGGAATCTAAGGTCAGACTACTATAAAAAGCACATTTTTACCGAATGCGAGGAAATGCAACTCTCAAAGCCAACCCCTTAAAAACGAACTAAATTATAGATCATGATTTCGTAGTTATTGTAGTATTATACAACTTCTACTCGTCAGTATAATATGGTCCAGAAAAATAGAAATAAACAGTGAATCAACATACCAAACGAACACCATGTATCCAGCATAGCATATAGACGACTGTTCATCGCTATATCCCTTTTTATAGTAGTCTGACCTTAGAGTCCCTCATGGCGTGAGGTGTTATTATATAGTAATGCCCTTATATAAATATAAATATATATTTCGGGAATAAATGATGGATTTTTCCCTTATGAGGTCTTTTTCACGCTAGCTACTTGATAAATTCTTGTAAAAGAATTCGTCCTATTATTGAATTTATATACATAAATATATAGTTTTAGGGAAAAGAACCAAGGTTCATGAACTCATCGATTATTCATCAACAACAACTGGTGGTACGCCCTGAAGCGGGCAATTAGAGCAGAATCAATTAGGTCTAGTAAGGCTCTAGCTTTAGAATGTAAGAAAACAGAGCGGGATTTAGTTAACAAACTAGACGAGGCTCTTAGGACAGGCATCACAACCGACGTGTTAGCAGCGAAGTTGGCCCTCGACCAACACTTTGATGCCAAGCATGAAGGCTGCGTTGTCAGAGCTAAAGCACTTTCGGTAAGCGGGGAGGGGACTAAGGCCGCTCGATGGGCCCGCGTGGTTGAGGCGAAGCGGGGGAACAGAGCGACCATTCGGTCTTTGCTGGACCAGAACGACTGCGAAATTTCGGAACCGAAGCAGATGTGTGCAGCCTTTCAGCAGCACTTTGCTCAATTGTTCGGGACGAGCGGTAGGACGGACGACGGAACAAACTTCGGTGTGTACCTAGACGGCCTGCCGCAACTCTCGACCAGCAAGGCCGAGTGCTGCGAAGGACCCATATCTGTCTGGGAAGTACAGGAAGCGATGAAGGGCTGCACGAGAGGTAGATCGGCGGGTTTGGATGGTCTGCCTTACGAACTTTATACGTCAATGCCAGACTTGTTTGCGGGCGTCTTGGAAAACGTCTACTGCAACTGGCAACAAAACGGGAAAATTCCTGCTTTTGTTTGTCGAGGAGTGGTGACTTTGCTAAGAAAGGACCCAAACAAGGGGGACATTATAGGGAACTTTAGGCCCATCACTCTGCTCAACACAGAGTTGAAGATCTTGGCCAAGGTGCTAGCCAAGAGATTGGCGCCTGTTGTGGGCAAACTGATCGGCAAGGCGCAGATATGCGCTGTGCCGACCAGGTCTATCCACGACAACCTCCATCTCATGCGCTACATCATAGAGAGGGTGGGTAACGAAGCTGGCGCGGGTGGGGCTTTGATCAATTTAGATCAGTCCAAAGCCTTCGATAGGGTCGACCATCGATACCTGGCAGCTGTTCTCAAGGCAGCTGGTTTCGGTCTGGTCTTCCGCGGGTGGATAGCTGCTTTATACAGCGGCATCTGCTCGGTCATACGGGTGAACGGCCATCTATCGGAACCGTTCAACATCTCGCGTTCGGTTCGCCAAGGGTGTCCTCTCTCCTCCCTTCTGTATGTATTGACTCTCGAGCCATTACTGCGGAAGTTGGACGCTTTGAGGGGCGTCCCGCGTGATCTGGGATGTGGAAGGAGCGTGTCTGCCTATGCCGACGACGTCACCGTGATGATGTCGAGCCACAAGCATATTGACCTGATTGGCGAGACACTAAACAAGTATGAAGCGGTGACAGGTGCGAAAATTAACGCGGAAAAGTCAGTGGGCTTGCAACTAGGCACCTGGAGGGGCAAGTCCATGCCGTCCAACAGCGTCGTAGGGTGCTGGACAGACGGACCCGTTAAACTGCTCGGGGTCTGGTTCGGTCCGGACCTCCAGTTGGAGAAAAACTGGGAAGAAGTGACGAACAGGGTGACCAACCTCACCCAGAAATGGGCTGAGAGGAAGCTCTCCTTGAAAGGTCGGGTGGAGGTGGCGAATGCGTACATCGCATCCGTCATCTATTACCGTCGTCCCTTGTCCCGACCGCTGGTTAACCAAGATAGTACGCTTGCTCTTCAACTTTTTGTGGAAGGGTCAGGTACCACTGGTCAGGCGCTCCATCTGCTGTCAACAACCGCTGAACGGAGGCCTTGGCATGCCGTGGTTGCTGATGCGCAAACATGCACTCAGGCTACGACATCTCAAGCGTTTCCTGGACGGTGAACAAGTGTGGTCGCCTTTCGTCAGACGCGATTTTCCAGAGCTCGTTTCTTTAACAGAGCTGCAATCCTGGATCAGACGTAGACCGAG
>NC_142930.1:134165417-134181256 GCF_046866305.1 Octopus bimaculoides
TGGGACAATACTGTGCTGATGAACGAAATCTAGATTCATTCTAGTAATCGCGAAATCGGCCGATACACAGTTAAGTTTATTTAAAAGAAAGTTGGTCGTCTTCTGTTGGTTGTTTTTCCTCGCATTAGGTACTAAATGTGGTTATTTTGAGAAGTCCACTGTGTGGCGTTATTATTTTCTGTAATAATGCCCTTTATATAAATATAAACGAATAATTATATTCTTGGGAATAGAAATTTCCCTTATGAATTTTTTTACACACTGGCTTCTTGATAAAATTCTTGTAAAAGAGTTTTATCCCTTTTTGAATTTATTTATCAAATATATACACGGAATATATTCAATGTTGAATTTTTATTCCTGTCTCCACATGGGTACCAGAAGCAACCCGGAAGTATTCCCGCTTCTTTGATGAAGATATATACAGATAAACTTCATTCCCTTTACTCTGTCGGATACGTAGTGTGTTCGTTTTTGGTGAGGTGAGAATTCTGTTTATTTATATATATTTTGGGGAAAATATATATATATATATATATATATATATATATATATATATATATATATGTCCGATGAACGGGAACGTGAAACTTAGAGTAACAGTCTTTTGTTATATTTCTGCTGCTTTTAAATAAAGCATATTACCCTACCTCTGGTATTTGAGTACTCTTTTTTCCACCTTGTTGCACATTTCATGTGCTTACTCCGGTATATATATATATATATATATATATATATATATATATATACGCGCGCGCTTGTATATGTGAGTGTTTTTTTTATTGGTATGGTATGTATGAAGGTTTTTCAGTGATTGCATGAGTGCGTGCATATGTTCATTGATGTGTACGTGAATACATATGTGTTATATCAATGACTTGTAAGTACGTGGTATTTCCTTATTCAACCATAATATACTGTAAAATATATGAAATGTTTAGTGAGTCAGCTCTGCTAACGTAGTGCGTTTTATATCGTCTTGTTAAGGTTACATTTACAGAAATTATAGCCAGCACTAATTTTATTGGTACAACATTTCGTATCGAGACGTCATATGATGTAAGCAAACAATGAGAAGGACACAGAAAGGGGTAACGAGTGTATATATCATATTTCAGGGGGTTTTGCCCCTTCATCGGCACCCATCTAATCCACTCTCGCCTCCGATCACATTGCTGATATAACCATCCCATACAGCGGTGTTAAATTATTGGATATGCCAATTTACATATTAGACGCATTTCTAGGGCTGTTATGTAAAGATTAATGACGCGTAGGCGCGTGGTATTTTGTTATGCAACCATGGTATACTATAAAGTATGCTGATGAAGGTGCAAAAACAACTGAAATATGATATATACACTCATTACTCATTTTTGTCGCCGATCTCATTGTTTGTTCACATCTGACGTCTTAATACCAAACGTTGTTGCAAAAATTCAGTACTGGCAATAATTTCTGTAGAAATAACCTTAACAAAATGGAACATAAACATTGCATACATTTTGCAAAATTTCTTGATCTCGTATCCTGTAAATTGTGTTCCACCGTATCAAGCAAAACGTTCTTGCAGGAACGTTATCGTTGCCTTCGAGGTAGGTTCACTGCACCTCCATACTTCCGGCTACTTGGCAAATCTACCAATAATGATCAAGTAGCACGCGCTATTCCCTGGTCCGTCGTAGCCTATATGTAACCAGGACCGCGGACTATGCGTCAGAGGCCACGATTGGTATTTCTCTGCTGGTGCCTTCGCTGCTAGCGCACAACTTCTACATGATTTTACCAAATTTTCAATGTCTCGGTTCATCATCGACCAAAACACGTAACTCCTCACCAAAGCTTTCATTCTTGACATCACCGGGTGTCCACTATGAAATTCATCTAATGTCCGTTTCTGTAGTGCAGTTAGTACTGCCACTCTTTGTGCGTACATTAGTACATCGTCATAAAGTGAAAAATGGTTCACATTGGTGTTTCTCTTTTGTTTATTTTTCAAGGTTTCCTTCATTTTTATGACGAATTTGTCCGCCACTGATTTACATTTTATGTCTTGTATAGTCACTTGTAAATCCTGAATGACATTACACATAACGTTTTTAATTTCCTTTTCCGATTGCAATGCAGCTATCACCGTATCTTCCAGCGGAATGAATGAGGGCTCTAGCATTCACCATGCAGGTATGAAAGAGAAGATCAGGAAGGAGTGTTGCAGGAGAGTTTGAGCAGTTCTAAAATCCGAGTAAAATGCACGTAACAAGGTGTTAGCCATAAAGTCCTTAACAGGAAGAGTGACAGAAAAATACGTAAGCTGCTGACTTGCAATAAGATGCACCACCCAAAGGCAGACGCAGATCGTCTTTACCTACACAGAGCTCAAGGAGGTCTAGGCTTAATCCAATTTAAAATCTCCCACAAAACCATCACAGTTGAACTGATAACATCTTGAAACATCTAATGACTGGATGCTAAAAATCGTTGAAGACAGACCATGAAACACGTAAGAAGCTACATCTGTTATGAAAGAAAGCAAAATATTTTCAAGTGAGTATATGCATAATACCCAGGTTTGACTGCATGATGGAATTGCAGCAACTGTAGTTGCAAAGAAGGTTAAATCAATAGCAAAGCAAAATGCATTTGAACAATGGACTGATACGTGGGAACAAAATCCTCTGCATGGCAAATATGTGGCCCGTACCAAACAGCTGATGTAGACCAAAAGCACACCCATCAGTGGCTACGGAGCTCAGGACTAAAGACAGAGAATGAAAGCTTTATCTTTGCTGCCCAAGATCAGAACTTATTGACCCGGAACTATCAAGTCAATGTGATGGAAAATGTTGTAGACCCAAAGTGTCGATACTGCAACAATGTGATAGAAACAGTGAGCCACCTGATCTCTGGATGTAAGGTTTTAGCACCTGTAGAGTACAAATCAAGATATGACAGAGTACACCAATTTCTACACAATATCTAATATGTCGGTATTATAAAATCAAACTGCTGACAAATGGTAGATGCACCACCCTAAGACTATAACAGAGGGAGAAAATGTAACCATTCTTTGGGACTTCCCAGTATGTACGGAGCGGACCGTTAAAGCAAACAAATCAGATATCGTTGTGAAAGACCAAAACAATAAATATTGATTGACAGGAGCACACCCTGTGGCCATAATATCTCGCCAAAAGAATTTGATAAGCTCAGAAAATTTAAAGATTTGCTAATCGAAATCGAAAAGATGTGGCACCTCAAGACAGTTAGAATACCAGTGGTTGTAGGAACACTTGGAATGATCAAAAAAGGAACTGAAAATTATTTAAGAATGATCTCTGGTTTACCATTCATAGTGGAAATGCAAAAGATTGTCTTAATTATTATTATTATTATTATTATTATTATTATTATTATTATTATTATTATTATTATTATTATTATTATCATTATGGGATTGATGTTACTTTTCCAGAAAGTAAAGAAACAATAAAGAAGAGTGCGACTGATATCAAATGAATAGTATTTCGACATCTCATGTGTCTTCCACAGGTTCACAAATAAACTTGTCAATCTACTGTGGAAGACACACTCTTCTTTATTGTTTCATTACTTTCTGGAGGAGTAACATCAATCCTATAAATATTAACAAAATGAAGTAGATTGACAAGTTTATTTTTGAACTTGTGGAAGACACAGGAGATGTCGAAATATTGTTCATTTTATCACAGTCTCACTCTTCTTTATTGCTTAAAAATAATAACAACAAAAACGGGCTACTCGACCTGAAGAAAATTCTAACTGGGCCCTACCTGCAAGGTCATGTGCCGTTTATCTTGATATGAGATCACCGTGTCACACACATATGATTGAGATGCATGTGCCTGGTGTACCGTTATCTGACGGGGTAGCCATGATGGGTATTTTGGGCTTCGTATATTTGTACCCTAATACCACTTTGATGGCATGAAGTGAAAGAATAATGATAATAATAAAGATCTGCTATGTTAAAGAATGCAACCATTTTCAATGCATACATTGAACTTAGGAAGTCAACATTTTAGGGATATTCACACTTATTTAAGTAAAGATTTCATTCTCAACGTTTTCTTTTAAAAACTGTGACTAAAGCAAATAAAATTCCTTAACGAGTAACTCCATGCTATATCATCTTAAATAGAATATATTTTCTATGATTAAAGAATATGATAGAAATAATAGCCCTGTAATCATTGCAACTCGGTGATATAGCATATCTATTTTGTTACTAAGCCATTCAGAAAGTTTTCCGAACTCAATCTACAGAAATTTAAGTCGAATAAATTTTCCAAACTAACCATCGCCCCACATCTCTAACGATGATTTCTATCTTCATACGCATGTCTTCTACAACTTGTGTGTCTAAGCATTATTCTTTCTTATTATATTCATAAATTCATTTCTTCACAAAGAAATTTTCATCTTTATCATTAACACATGTAAATCCATCATGTGGTTTGTCCGTCGATGCGACGAAGACCATCTAGTCATCCTGGGATGGGGGTAGGCTTTTTTGTGGGTCCGCAGATGGCTAGTGAGGCCAATCTGCGCTTGAAAGTGACAGTGTGGACAGGGAATGGTAGCACCTGCTACAGGGTTGTTAGCTCTGATTTTCCTGGCTTGTCCGCGGCCTTCTGCAGCAGCGATCCTATTTGTCTCGCATGTGTTGGCACCCTTGTGAACAGCTGCTCGCCACCTTTCTCTGTCTAGACCAGACTGCTCCCAAATTGCATGGTCGATGTTGAAGGCTTTCAGTGAGGCTTTCAGTGAGGCTTTCAGTGTGTCCTGAAAGCGCTTCTTCTGGTCGCCTTGTGAGCACTTTCCTTTTTGCAGCTCGCCAAAGAGCAATCTTTTTAGTAGTCAATCATCTAACATGCGAGCTACGTGCCCTGCCCAGCGAAGCTGAAACTGCATTAAGATGGTATGGATGCTGGGCAGGTTAGCACGTATTAGTACCTCGGTGTCTGAGATCCTGTTCTGCCACTTTATGCCGAGAGGTTTTCTAAGGCATATTGTATGAAAGTGGTTCAGCCTCCTGGTAGACTGTCCAGGACTCGCAGCCGTAAAGCAGTGTTGTGAGAACGACAGCCCGGTACACCTTGATCTTTGTCATGATGGTGATCCCCCTCCTGTTCCAGACAGACTTACGTAGCCTGCCGAAGGCAGCGCTTGCCTTGGCGAGTCTGGCGTTGATTTCGTCATCGACGACATTTCTAGAGAGTGTGCTACCAAGGTAGGTGAACTTGTCTACCGCTTTCATTTGCTGCTCGTTGATGGTAATGCTGGGTTCAATGTAGGGCTTGGTTGGAGCTGGCTGATACATTACCTCAGTCTTTTTTGCATTGAAAGTAAGGCCAATGTTATTACAGGCGCCAGAGAACAAGTCAACGCTATGCTGCATGTTGGACTCAGTGGCAGCATTGAGAGCGCAGTCCTCGGCAAACAGGAGGTAGTTGATGGTGTCTACTGAAACCTTAGTTTTCGCTTTGAGCCTCTCGAGATTGAAAACTGAACCGTCGAACCGGTACTTGATGCCGATGCCTATGTCTGTGTCCCTGAAAGCATCTGTTAGCATGACTGATAACGTAAGGCTGAACAAGGTGGGAGCAAGGACACATCCTTGTTTCACTCCGTTGGAGACAGGGCTTTGCAGACAGGGCTTTGCAGACAGGAATGACATGAAGAATTTCTATGACAGCTTGAAGGAAGTTTACGGCTCTACTACGGCAAGAAAACTGTCTCCCTTCCTTAGTGCTGACGGGGCAACACTGATCACCGACAAGGAAAAGGTATTAGAGAGATGGGCTGAAAATTTCGACAGCGTCCTGTATAGGCCTTCCACCATCAATGATGAAGCCATCGATAGGCTACCTCAAGTCCCCGTTGAAGAGTCAATGGACGCAGAACCAACTTTGGAGAAAATTCAGAAAGTATGCCGCCTACTGTCCAGTGGCAAAGCACCTGGTCCGGACTCCATCCCAGCTGAAGTATTCAAAGAAGGTGGTATGGTCCTGACCAGGAAAATTCACCAGCTGTTTCAGCTCATCTGGATGCATGAGACAGTGCCTCAAGACTTCAAGAACGCCTTCATCATCCACCTCTACAAGCGAAATGGAAACCACCAGGTCTGCGACAATCATCGCAGAATTTCACTGCTGTCCATCACAGGTAAGATCCTGGCTAGAATTTTGGTCAACCGCCTCATTATACACCTAGACCAAGGTCTCCTACCTGAGAGCCAATGTGGCTTCTGGAAAGAGCGTGGGACTATCAACACGGTGTTTGCTGCTCGACAGCTGCAGGAGAAGTGTCGGGAGCAGAAAGTCGACCTCTACTCCACCTAAATCGACCTGACCAAGGCCTTTGATACCGTTAGTAGAGAAGGTCTTTGGAGAATCTTGGCGAAGTATGAATGTCCCAGAAAATTCATCACCATCGTAAGACAACTACACGATGGTATGTTGGCAAGTGTACAGGACAACGGAGAGACCTCTGATCAATTCCCTGTCTCCAATGGAGTGAAACAAGGATGTGTCCTTGCTCTCACCTTGTTCAAATCCTTCAACGTAAATACGAATTCTGTACGAATTCTATACTTTTATTCTTTTCGAGTTAATTGCCGTTTTATAACAGGAAATTGGTCCATGATCAAGTTGGTAGCAGCTGATTTTCCCTGAGTGTATCCTTCAATACTTGACTGGGCTGGTATCGTCGTTAGAAGTTTATCCAATGTTGTTTTGAATGTTTCAAAGGAGGTTCCTTTTATACTTCAGATTTCTTTAGGTAAGCAGTCGAAACAGTTGAGGACTTCTAAATATCTGACTGATACAATAGTGTTTTCTTTCGTGATTTCAAAAGAGTTATATTTGGAAGCTGACAGTATCTGCTAGTTCGTACATTAAATATCTCTGTAATGCCGACATTTGGAACATACCTCTGCAGGATTTTCCATATGTATATGTTAGTATAACTCTTCATTCAGCGTTCAAGAAAATAGAAACGAAGAGCTTTTAGACGTTCCCAGTAATTAATTATTGTGATTTGTTTACCATGCGAAGTGGTTTCATTCATATTTTCTACTTGCTCTATTCTAATTCGACATTTTGGTGAGTATTTTCGAAACTGTGTGGTGAAGTTTACAAGTCTTAATAATGGTGAAAAAAATACCAGTGAGAAAACTTAAGTATACGAGATATTTTATGAATGGTAAAACGGAAAGAATAGCGTGTAAACACACATCAACAGAAATATTATATCTTGATAGTGATGTGAGAATGGATAATTTGTATGAATTAAATTCTCTGTAAATATAGTTCAGAATCTGTACGAATAACACCTTATAGGTTTGTATATGTTTGTGAGCATGTGAAAATGTGAGTGAATGAATGAATGAGTGAGCATGTGTGCGCATAGGCGCGCGTGTGGCTGCATGGTGGCATTCACAACGTCTCGCATTCGATATCACCGTATATATCTTGGACTTATTTTACTGTGGTTGACCCAAGACTTCAAGAGCCATATTGAATGTCTGAAAAAAATGTGAAAACATGTCGGATGGATTTTATCGTTATTTTGAATTTCAACAAACTATCACACAGAATCTACCTGAAAGTCATATTATGGATACATCTCTCTGCGGAATATTCAACCAATTCAACGAGCAGGTAGTTAAGTTGAAGTAGTACCTCAGTACTCATTGGTGAAACCGACGGAGATCCATAATGTATTTCTTCACAGGTTTATTTTCTATTTAATAACCATTGACAAGAAAGGCTGACTAATGTCGAATTTGCAAACATTTAGGTAGGGTGAGTTGACCTCATTTTACAAATGGAGCTGATAGAAATTTTAAATGAATTGCATTAAACTTCAAGGACATATATAAAATTCAAATTTGACCTACTGAAAATATGTCATGCTGTAAAATCATGTCTTATTACAAGAAAGTGATCTATGTACGTTGCATATTGGGTGCGTAACTTTGACAAAGAAAAATTCAGAGTCCTATAGAAATTATCATTGAAGCATGAGTGAAATTGTTAGTCATTACAAAGTGTACCGATTCAAAAAGCAGAAAGAAACTTTTAAGTCAAATATAGGATATGCTATTCTTGAATATCAAGTTATAGGTTTTGATTATTACGTATGAAAATATACACAATGGGTAAAGTTCTCATTCACACTCCAAAAGACGAACAACGATGTATATGAACTTAAATAATATCTATCTGTCCTTCTGTCTGTCAGGCTGGCTGTCTGTCTGCCTACCTGTCTGTCTGGATGTGTGTGCATTTCTCTCTCGAGCCTTGAGTCACCCTGTTGCTTCTGTTAAATATTAATAAATATATATATATGTATATACTAATTTTTTGTATTTCATTCTCCTGTTGGCAGCACCATACCTTTGTATACGTGCGTGTGTGTGTGTGTGTGTGTGTGTGTGTGTGTGTGTGTGTGTGTGCGTGTGTGCGTGTGTGTGTGTGGGTGTGGTGTGTGTGTGTGTGTGTGTGTGTGTGTGTGTGTGTGTGTGTGTGTGTGTGTGTGTAAATATCTGGCTTGGACATAGAGATAATAACCTGGTGCAGAACTCAATATAGCCATGGTCCAAAACACAATGTTATATGTGTATATTGTGTTAATAGAAACAAAGAAACGACACCAGACAAGCTAAATGTTATGTAATGAACTTCATTACCTTGCAAATGTTTCTGCTATGAAATGTGTTGGACTCTTAGTTAAGTATAAAGATAAAATTCTATAGCTTCATCAGAGCCTTGAATATGAAGTGAACTTTATTTAGGAAAGTTTTTTTCAAAACATGCAGGCTTTATGAATGAGAAAATTTATGTCTCAACTAAGAGGCCTCTACAACTTATAGTAGAAGCAGCTGTTAGCTAATAAATAAAATTGTATAACATTTGATTTTTTCAAAGTCATCTCTTAGTTTATATCTATCTATCTGTCTGTCTGACTGTCTGTCTGACTGTCTGTCTGTCTGTCTATCTATCTATCTATCTATCTATCTATCTATCTATCTATCTATCTATCTATCTATCTATCTATCTCTATGGACGGACGGTAGACGTGTCGGCTCCGTAAGTTTTGCCTTTTTCATGTTTTAAAAAGTTTGTTTGTAAAGTTTATTTTTTATACAAAGTTGTATAACAACTTGTAGACTCTCTGGTGCAAGTTTTTTGCAACGGAAATCTGCCCTGTGTGGCACATTTCCAAGATATAAAAACCAATTTCGGCTTTCTAGCCATTTTTTTTTTGAGACGATGGCGTCTTGTAGCCATGAAAATTTTTGTGAAACGAACGCTGCAGTCTGCAGTGTTTCGTTCGAAAAAGAATTTCCTAGTCTTCCTTCTTCACAGTTAAAGGAGAGAATGGAGAAAAAGAAAGACTCTGCTGCTACAGCAGTCTTGCCTGCCAACGTAACCAGTGACAACAACAACAACAACAACAACAGCAGCAGCAGCAGCAGCAGCAGCAGCAACAGCAAGGACACAGATGTCCTTGCTAACAAAACCACTGTCCTCACCACTGATACCACCACTACCGTCACCACCACCACAACGAACTTTGCCGAGGCTTTGAAGCCTAGGAAAAGAATTTTGAATATATCGAAAGAGAAATTACTTGCATGCAAAAGCATGCTAAGTAAAAAGGACGTTACAGTCCATCTTCAAACGCCCGCGGACTTTAAGATAAACATCGAAAAAAAAACTATCATCTACAGAACCATTAATTTAAAGACAAAGACAGTGGAAAAATTCACCCAAGAAAATGTTGAGAGGTGCTTAAAGCCGATTTGGTCTTACAAAACTTACATAACGAGAGGTTTGAAATTCGGGACGATAGAGGTAAGACTAGACAGCGAGCAGCGAGCGAAGGACCTCTCCACTAAGTCATTACAACATGAGAACCTGCTCATGATCCCTACGTACCTTGGTCGTAGGGTTACGAAAATAAAAATTTCGAATGTGCCTCCTGAAATTGAGGAAGAATGGCTAGTATCTGCCATATGTCTAGGCATAGAGGAGGAGATAAACATACTAGAAGCATCTGCCGTTTGCAATCAAAACTGGATTGGCCAGGAATTTCAACTCCTGGTACAAATTGATCCAGCAAACTGGGAAAAAATTCCACATAGAATCCAATTAACTGAGGATTCAATTTTTCATGTTTTCGTCGAAGGCAGAAGGCCAGTTTGCTACGTTTGTAGTAGCAAAACTCACCTTCAAAAAACATGCCCAGTAGCCCAGAAGAAAAGGCAACAACAACGGCAACAATACAAAGAAAAACAACAACAACAACAACAACAACAACCACAAGAAAAGCACAAGAAAAAAACAGCATTACTGCCTACACCGCCATATGCACAACTGGTCAAGCAGTTGTACAACGAAATGGAAAAACGCCAGCAGCCAGCAACACAGCCGAACCAAACAACAACACCACCAGTACCACCAAGAACAGAATCAGCACCATCACCACCACCAACACCAACAACAACAACCCCACAAGAAGGGAACACGAAAAAGACTTCCACCCCACCCCCAAAAACCAAAACACCACATCCCAACTGTCACGAAACAGCACCAACATCACCAACAACAAAATCAACCCACACAAAAATAGACCCCTCCGATTCCTCCGACATGTCAGATGAAGATGACACAGAGGCTTGGCAAGTGGCCACGGAGGGAAGAAGAAAAAGGGGGGAAAAAAAGAACGGAAAAACAAACAAACAAAGCGGGGAGGTTTACCAGCCCCGAAACCAACACATCCACAGAAAACAAAAACACCAACACAAACGCACCAACACAGAACCCCACAACAAGTTTGACAACGATAAACACAAACAATCTAGACCTAAAGAAATTCATTAGGTCAAACACTAACATAACAGATAATGACACGAAAACAAGCAATCACCCACGCACAACACACCACAACACATCAAAATCATACATGTAACACGGAGCACATACAATACACTGAAATCTCTCTACCCGGATACAGTAGGGAGATTCCAGAAATATTCATCAAAAAAACTATACAAAAACCTTCTGAGAGAAGGTTGTGAGGCCAAGAGCCAAGAACTTTCGGACAGTAAGTAACTCTCTCTCTCTCTCTCTCCTTTCGTGTGTAAAACACAAATTTTGATAGAATCATGGTGAAGATTGGCTGTGTAAATGTGCGTGGCTTGGGGTCGCCTTGGAAACAAGGGTACCTCTTAAATGACATCAAGTCACACAATTTGGATATCATAGCCATTAGTGAGACCAGACTCCATGAACCGCGGGCCCTAAAGTCCATGTTTGGCGGACAGTTTAACATTCATTTTTCTCCCTGTCTGCCGAGGATGGGCGGTAGTGGCACGGCGGTTCTTTTTCGCAAGAGTCTGGATCTCCAAGTAAAGACGATATTTACGGACCCGGAGGGTAGACTGGTTGTCCTAAATGTGGACGGCAGCGATGGAGGCGCTTTTCGGTTGCTGGCAGTTTATGTGCCTCCTTTAACAGGTCGGTCGGACTTCTTTCGACGTCTAGAAGTATTCCTGGGAACGTCTCGTCCCTTACTTTTAGTGGGGGATTGGAATGCTACCTTGGACACGCATCTAGACTACGTGGGGAGTGACAAAACTAGAAGGAGATGCAAAGGCCTCATAGACCTGCTCAGACGCTTCCAGTTGTCTGACAGGTACCGACTCGACCACCCAAATGTGCCAACGTGGACTTGGAGCAACCGCATTGGGTCGTCGAGATCGTATCTAGATAGGATAGTGTGTAGGACAAGAGATAGAGATAGTTTAGGATGTCCACAGTTCCACATAGTCAGCTACACGGATCACAAACTTGTGACGTGTACGCTAGACTTAGATAAGGCACATAGGCAGGGTCCCGGTTACTGGAAACTAAACGCGTCTTTCCCGTCGAGACAGGTTTTCAGAGACCGGATTAGCACGTTAGTAAAGAGGTGCGCCGTGCCGGGCCGGAGCATCCATGACAACCTCCATCTGATGCGCTACATCATAAAGAGGGTAGTTAAGGAACCTGGCATGGGTGGGGCCCTGATCAATTTGGATCAATCCAAAGCTTTCGATAGGGTAGACCATCGATACTTGGAGGCCGTCCTCGAAGCGGCCGGCTTCGATCCCGTTTTCCGCGGCTGGATGACTGCCTTGTACACAGGCATCCGTTCGGTTGTTCGCGTCAATGGACGTCTATCGGGACTCTTCGACATTGCACGTTCGGTCCGTCAGGGATGCCCCCTGTCGCTGCTCCTGTACGTATTGACTCTCGAGCCACTACTGCGGAAGCTGTCGACGCTGAGGGGCATCCCGCGAGAACTGGGGTGCGGGACGAGCGTGTCGGCATACGCGGACGACGTCACCGTCATAGCGTCTAGCCACGAGCACATCGAGCTTGTCGGCGAGACGCTGAAAGACTACGAAGCGGTGACGGGAGCGAAAATCAACCGGGATAAGTCGGTGGGTTTGCTGCTCGGCACCTGGAGAAGCAAGCCCATACCGTCCGGCAGCGCCTCAGTAGTGGGACGCTGGACGGACGTTCCGGTCAAGTTGCTCGGAGTCTGGTTCGGTCCGGACCTGCAAACGGAGAAGAACTGGGACGAGATAACGAGTAGGGTGGCCAATCTCTGCCGGCAATGGTCCGAGAGGAAGCTGTCCCTAAAAGGTCGGGCGGAGGTGGCGAACGCGTACATCGCGTCCGTCATCGAATACCGCCTGACCGTCGTGCCTTGTCCCGATCCCGCCATCACCGAAATGGAGCGCATCCTCTTCCGCTTTTTGTGGAAAGGAAGCGTTCCGATGGTGAGGCGATCCGTTTGTTGCCAACACCCGCTGAAAGGAGGGCTGGGCATGCCGTGGTTGATGATGCGCAGACATGCGTTGAGACTGCGACATCTCCGGCTCTACGTAGACGACGGTGAACAGGTGTGGTCGCCGTTTGTGCGACGCGCTTTCCCGCAGCTCGTCTCCATGACCGAGCTGCAGTCGTGGATCAAAAAGAGGCCGAGGAATGGCGAATGGCACCGTGAGTGTCGCGTTGCTCTGCAACAACTTTGCCGCCCCGGGTCGACCTTGAGCGGCTGCATCACAACGAAGTCATTCTATAGGGGATTAGTGGAGGGCAGGTACGACGACGATCTCGGGGCGAACCTGGGCGTCGACGAGGAATACCTGACCCGCCTGTTCAGGACGACTTTCGGGCCGGGACCTATGGACAACGTCCAGAGATCCCTGGCCTGGCAGTGCTACCGAGAAGCGCTACCTGTTCGGGATAAGCTCTATAGACACGGCTCGAGAAATGCGGGGCTGACCTGCTCGAGATGCGGTCAGAGCGACGAAACCGTTCTGCACGCACTCGTGCAGTGTCCAACCATTTCGGAGCTGTGGGCTTATGTCGAACGACTGCTGTCACGTGTGGGACGAGTCGGTTTATCAACCGAGTCTATCGTCAATATCGTCACGCCTCCTTCCTTTAAACGAGAAGGAAGAGCTGTATTTATTGTACTTGTGGCTATGGCGAAAGAATGCATCTGGTGGACGCGTCTGAAAAGATTAGAGACAAATACTTTCCTCTCTGGTCAATCTCTCATCAACTTTTTCAAGTATCACTTGAAAAGGAAGGTGAGAGTAGAGAGGCAAGTGTTGTCTAGCAAGCGTTTCGAAAAAAGATGGATACATGTAGCAAGAATGGCACATATAAATGACGAAGCCACCTTGACCATGATTCTATAAAACGTTTAAAATTTTGTAAACAGAGAGTTACTTACGTTTCTTGCATAAATAAAAGGAATTTTATTAAACAAATTGTGACACTAAGGACCGAGGTTACCGTGGTCTTTTCCGTAGGTTTTTCTTTCCACGGATAACCTCCCCATATATTGAGAAATTTTTGTAATATTTTCATTTTCATTTTTTTTTTTGTACATACCCCAAACGTTTTCTCGATGCCTTTTCATCGTTATCCCCAATTTATTTTTTTACTTTATTTTCGTCCCCATCGAAAAGAAAAACTGTACATCTGTATTTTGTCCCCTCTATGTTGAGCCCTGTGTGGCTAATAAAGAAACATATCTATCTATCTATCTATCTATCTATCTATCTATCTATCTATCTATCTATCTATCTATCTATGTGTCTGTCTGTCTCTTTGTCTATCTATCTATTTGTGTATCTAACTATCTGTCTATCTATCGATCTATCTATCTGTCTATCATTTAGACTATGTAGGTAGAGATAGGAAGAGAAGGGGACGCAATTGTCTCATAGACCTGTTCAGACCTTTCTGACTCTCTGACAGGTACCGACTGACTATCTGAATGCGTCAATGTGGACGTGGACCAACTGCATCTGGTTCGGTCTAGACCTCCAAATGGAGAAGAACTGGGATGAGATAACGAATAGAGTGGCCACACTCACCAGCAATGGGTCGAGAGGAAGCTACCTCTAAAAGGTCTGGCTGAGGTGGTGAATGTGTATATCACATCCGTCACCTAATACCATCTGACCGTCGTGCCTTATCCCAACCCTACCATCTTAAAACTGGAACGCATACTCTTCCGCTCTTTGTAGAAGGGAAGCGTTCCATTTTCTACCAATATCCGCTAAATGGAGGGCTGAGCATGCCGTGGTTATTGATGCACAGACGTGCGCTGAGACTGCAACATTTCCAGCGTTTCATAGATGGCGGTGAAAAGATGTGGTCTCCGTTTGTGAGACGCGCTTTCCTGTAGCTCCTCTCTTTGACCGAACTGCAATCGTGGATCAGAGGCTGAGGTTGGACGGATGGCACTGCGAGTGTCGCCTTGGTCTCCAGCAACTCTGTCGTCCGGGATCAAGCTTGTGCGACTTCAATTCCACGGAGGTGTTCTATAGAGGATTAGTGGAGGAGAGGTGCGACGAAGTTCTTGGGAAGACCATGGATGTCGACGAGGAATATCTGACCCGCCTCTTCAGGACCACTTTCGGGCCGGGACCTATGGACAATTTCTAGATATCCCTGGCCTAGCAGTGCTATTGGGAAGCATTACCTGTTCAGGATAAGCTCTACAGGCACGGTTCTAGAAATGCTTGACCGACTTTTCTGAAATGCGGTCAGAGCGACGAAACCGTTCTGCACACACTCGTGCTATGTTCAAGCATTTCAGACCTGTGGGCTCATGTCGAGCGGCTGCTGTCACGTGTGTGACGAATTCGGTTGTCGGCCAAGTCTATTGTGAATATTGCCCCGCCACCTTCCTTTAACCGGGAAGGCAAGGCAGTTTTCATTGTACTGGTGGCTATGGTGAAAAAATGTGTGTGGCGGATTGCGTGAATGGTTTAGAGACAAACACTTTCCTCTCTGGCCAACCTCTCATCAATTTCTTCAAGTATCACTTGAACAGGAAGGAGAGAATAGAGAGGGAAGTTTTGTCTAATGAAAGTTTCAACAAAAGTTTGGTGAATGTGTCAAGGATGGCACGAATAAATGATGGAACCACCTTGAACATTAACCTTTGCTCCCATATTAATGTTTTTCTTTTCCATTTCCGAGGTTACCGAGGTTCTTTTCCATAGGGTCTTCTTTCCACAGATAAACCAAGTCAATATTACATTTCCTCCCCCCATTGGAAACTTTTATTGTTAACTACAACTTTTGTGTTAATTCCCTGTTTACACATCCAAAACAAGGAAGAGGTTTTCGTTTCCTTTTGATCGATTTCGAAAAAGAAAAATTATTCCTGTGTTCGGTCCTGCGTAGCTAATAAAGAAATTTATCTAACTATCTAGC